>NC_138203.1:216315467-216402967 GCF_964194415.1 Vipera berus | reverse complement strand
TTGTTTTCTTGCAGATGTTTCATTACCAGATTAGGTACTATCATAGTGCTATATAAAATCTGAATCCTTGTCATCACCTAACTCTAAGTAGTCTCAAACACAAAACAGTATTGTCTCTACCAAGTAAATAGCACAAGTAGAGAACGATGGAAGATTTGGATGGTAGAAAGAAGTACTGTAATTCCTGAGAACTGAGTAGCAGTATTAATTGTTTACTTTTAGAATAAGTGGAGATGTCCCTATCACCTATTGCAAAATGCCACTCAGAAAAACTCCAAAAAGGATTATTATTTTTGGCCAGCTTACCTGGATGTACGGATCAACTTCAACTTATATTCTGACTGCAAATAAAAGCCAGCAGAAACTTATGTACCATTCAGCTTTCTATCCTCCAACTGCTTCCTCGCAACTGCTTCTTTAAAACAATTCTTACAGAAAACAGACCAATCTATAAAACCTAAAATATCAAGGCAACTCTGAAGAAGGGGCCCAAAGGTTTGATACTTAGATTGTAATTATTCAGGATTCTAATTCTTTGGAGAGAGGGATCTAGGCTCAGGTGTTCCCAAATGTCCTGCTCAGACCATGATTCATTTAGTTTTGCCATCTTTCCTCTACTTTTTAAAAAAAAAAACATTTCCCCTTTCCGATACTTAACATAAGCAAAGTCACAATAATTCCACCCAAGCAAAAGAGGCTTCTGCATAGAAAGACCAGATACTGGTAGCAAAGCCAGCCACTTTCATTCTCATTGCTACTAGTCTTTTCCCCAAGACACTGCAGCCCGCCCGCCCGCCCACCCACCCCCAAGCCCTGCCAAGAAATTCTTTGCCAAAACCCACTTCACGGACAGTGAAGAGGTTGCATTCGCAGCAAACTATCCCTTCTCCTCCTCCTTTCTTTCGCCAAAACAATTTTGAACGATAGTTTTCAGTACCAGTCACCTTACTTCAGGCACTTCCCAACAATTCCCCATAGCAGCTAAATCATGACAGCGAGTGAAGGGCTACCAGGAGCTCTCCACGCAAATTAGAATGTCAATTGCACCAATTTTTTTTTTACCAGCTTCTCTGCCAAAAGTGGTTCTAACCCTAATTAAAGAGGTATTCCAGCAAAGAGTTTCTCTACTAGGGTTACACATGGAGAGGGAATCCCAAAACAACAGGCTATATACAGACAGATTAGCATTTTCCATCATAGAGACGAAGGGTATATTTATTCCTGAGGATGGCCATCCTCTGATCTGTGTGCCAAATTTCAATCACCATCTCGCCTTGGAATGAGCTCTACAAAGCAGCAGCTGTTATGTACATGATCTCGGCTCCCATTCCTTGGAGAGTGTCCCCCACAGTGGCAGAAGAGCTCCGGGACAGACGTTCAGCTGGATTGTCCTTAGGCGGATTCACCGACAGGAGTGGAGCCTGTAGCTTTCTTCTTGGGACGGGCTTTCACTGCCTTCAGTGGAGGCTGTAAAGCAAGAGATTCACAACATTACATTAGTGGCAAAAAAAAGATATTTTGAAAAGTGGCTTTGTTTAATTCGCCGCTGAGCTAACAGCTTTGAAAACTGAGCAGCATTGCTAAAAATGCTGATTCTTAAATCCTCTGTTTTACTGCTACTAGTACTCTTAACAACTGAACTAGTAATTGTGATCTCTGGAAGTTATTTAACAGTATGCAGTAGCATACTTCAATAAAAACTGAGGTAAACATGTATACTTATTTTATTACAGTCAATATTACAATAATACAGTTTTTATAAGAAAGATTTTTTATTGGGAAGGTGAGATAGAAATTTAATAAGTATCCAAGCAGCCAGCTTAAGGAATTTTAGCATGAAAAGACAAAAATTTAAGAAAAAGGAATAGGAACCTTTCTTTCCAATCACCCCTTTAGTTCAGGTAGCAGAACTGGTTTCAAGGGTTATTCAAGTTATTACCCCCCGTAGATAAGGCTCGCAATCTGGGTGTCCTCTTAGATTCACAGCTCTCCTTAGAAGATCATATAGGAGCTGTGACTAGAGGGGCCTTCGCCCAGGTTCGTCTGGTGCGCCAGTTGCGACCCTATCTGGATCTGGATGCCTTGCATACAGTCACTCATGCACTTGTGACCTCTCGTCTAGACTACTGCAATGCTCTTTACATGGGGCTGCCCTTGAGAACCACTCGGAAGCTTCAGCTGGTACAGAGTGCAGCTGCACGAGTTCTTTTGGGGGTCTCCCGATACTCCCATATTACACCTCTGCTCCGTGAGCTGCACTGGCTTCCAGTTGCCTTCTGAGTGAAATTCAAGGTGCTGGTGATGACATACAAAGCCCTGCATGGCATGGGTCCGGATTACCTACGGGAGCACCTACTGCCGGCGTCAACGTCCCTCCGTCCTGTACGTTCCCACAGAGAGGGCCTCCTCAGGGTACTACCGGTCAGAGAATGTCGGCTGGTGACCCCCAGGGGGAGAGCATTCTCGGTGGGTGCACCAATCCTTTGGAACCGCTTACCAGCTGAACTCCGGATGGCCCCCGACCTCCGCTCCTTCCAGCGTGATCTAAAAACTTATCTATTCGAACAAGCCGGCCTGGCCTGAGGGATTTGGGTTTTAAAATTATTTAACTAATGTATTCTTATTTCATTGCCCTGTACACCGCCCTGAGTCCTTCAGGAGAAGGGCGGTATATAAATCAAATAAATAAATAAATAAAGGGTGAAGAGTTTAACAAATACGAAGACAGAAGGCATGGATGCTTATCGGTTCTGATTTTGATTTTAAGATTAGAAGAAGACACAATAATAATCAGTAATTGGAGCTATTGCCATCACCCCCATATTTCTATGGAGGTAACATTTCAATACTAAATGCTGTAATTGTCTCTTTAAAGCAAAGGGAGGAAAATTGTTTCTTATTTTAATTCTATAAACTATCCCTTCCAGTGGCATGGAGACTTGAATAATTCTGTTCTATGTCTTCTCTTCCTTCTCTGTTGAATTTTAATAATCAGACTGAATACTGAGTAAGCACTTTTAGCTGAACAGCCTTAAACTCATTAATTGAATTTAATTTCTGTTTCTTTCCTGAAAACAAATTAATTATGTCTAAAAAAAACAGAAGATGAATAAAGTTTCATCTGTGGTTGGCTAGGTTAGTCCATCCCCTTACAGAAGAACTAGTATAGTCAGTTAACTATCCTGATGAGAATGGTGCTTCTGCAGCCAATATTTTAACCCCCAATTGGAAAATGTACATTCTCAGTTCTGATTGTATTCAGGCGAGAATTTTCAAGAAACAGTTTGCTCTCCAGACAGTGATGAAATTGCAATGCATGTGATGTTATCAAGTCAAATCATGCCACGTGTTACTATTTATAAGGAAATGGTTAACCGAGGCAGGAATGTTCTTTATCAGAATGCTTTCATTTACTTAAATTCTGGCTGAGTGGAAAAATAATGTAAAACAAAATTGAAAGCTGATGATGACCTATAAAGCCCTAAATTTATTTTATTTATTTATTTATTTATTATTGGGATTTATAAATGGCTTGGGTCCGGGATATCTGAGGGAACACCTGCTGCCAGCATCAAGCTCCCTTCGACCTGTGCGCTCCCACAGGGAGGGTCTTCTCAGGGTGCCGCCGGTAAAAGATTGCCAGCGGATAACACCCAGGGGGAGGGCCTTCTCTGTGGGTGCGCCTGCCCTCTGGAACCAGCTGCCTGTGGAGCTTAGGACTGCCCCCGACCTTCGTTCATTTCGCCAGGACCTGAAGACCTGGCTCTTCGAGCTTTCCGGCCCAGGCTGAGAATTTTAATTGGGGTTTTTATTTCTTTAGGGATTGATTTAATCTTTTTTAATTGTTTTTAACTTTTGTATCGATCTTTGTTTTAAATACCCTGTAAACCGCCCTGAGTCCTTCGGGAAAGGGCGGTATATAAATCCAAAAATTAAATTAAATTAATTAAATTTATTGGAAAAGGCAGACACTGTGAGGTGTGAAGTAAAAAAAGTATTAAAAAAGTGTACCATGTATGTTTCAAGTATAATTCAAGTATTTCCACCCTTTATTTTTTTTAAGAAACCGCAATTTACACATTAGAGAATCCATACATCAGCAGGCCATTTCACCTCAGTCTTTATTGTTTTCTTAGGCGCTTTAAGGCTCTGGGTTCGTTTTGGAACTTTATCTCCTGTATCATCATCAGATGGCTCAGTTCTAGAGTCAGACTGTGTTCCATTATGTCTCTGAGTCACAGCCATGTCCTCAGATGAAGAGTAACAAGATGCACCTAAGGAGAAAAACAATAGTGGGGCTGCTTCATAAAGATAAAAAAGATACTCAAGATACAGAGGTTTTGGGAGGCAAGGGGAAAAAAATTGAGTATATTTATCTACGAGGAATTGAACTCAAGGTCAATGGATGGAAATATGAAATTACAAGTATTTCTGAATCCCACCATTGAAATTCCACTCCTTTACAACAAAAGAGCAGCAGTGGCTTCACAACCCAATCTATTCCCTCCACTCTAGGCAGCCTTTCTTTTTTGTTTCTATTTTATAGTATACTTAAAAATGAATAGTAACATTTATATTTACATTATATATATATTTATTAAATTTTTATACCGCCCTTCTCCCGAAGGACTCAGGGCGGTTTACAGGGCAATAAATATTGAAAAACAAAGTACAAAAGTTAAAAAACAATTAAATAATTATGCCCGATATATACAATAGTTAAAACCATATTAAAAACCCAACCCCAAACCAATCAAACCAGGCCGGATTGCTCAAATAAGTAAGTTTTTAGAACCCGCCGGAAGGAGCGAAGGTCGGGGGCCATCCGGAGCTCAACCGGCAAGCGGTTCCACAGGTCTGGCGCGCCCACAGAGAACGCCCTCCCCCTGGGGGCCACCAGTCGGCATTCTTTGATCGGAGGCACCCTGAGGAGGCCCTCTCTGTGGGAGCGCACTGGACGGAGGGAAGGTGCTGCTGTAGGTAATTTAGAATATGAAAAGCCTGTTCATACAGTTATGAAATCAAATTCTCCTGTTCATACAAAATCCCCTTTCCAAGTCAGGTTCATTGACTGGATAAAGATCTAGATGGATAGAGTGCAAGAATCCAAGCTAAGGTCACTATATACAAGG
Organism: Vipera berus; assembly: GCF_964194415.1. Lineage (NCBI taxonomy): Eukaryota > Metazoa > Chordata > Lepidosauria > Squamata > Viperidae > Vipera > Vipera berus. The sequence goes on along the minus strand of NC_138203.1, from coordinate 216,397,835 downwards.
AGAAGAAAACTCCTGTTTTGTATCCCGCTCTCTTTTACAGGTGGCTGAGAGGGATGCACTTTAAAAATACAGGGGAACAGATGCCCTTTGATGCAGCAGATAATATTTTCCTTTTGCCAAGAAAATGCCAGAGGTAATTACATCTTCTCTTTTTAGATAGGCTCTTAAAACTTTTATATAAAGGCTCTTATACTTGCATTCATAGGACAATATAAAGTCATTTATAAAGAATTAATGTGTAAAAATAAGTCTCTTGCCAATTTATTTCTGTAACAGGTACTGATTTTTATTTATCTGTTTTCATTTATTTGTGGTGTCTGTATGGTGCTTTAAATTATAAACCGCCTTCAGTGTTCAGTTTGATCTGACATATAAATCAATAAATTTAATAGAGACTGACTTCACTAACCTGAATCATCAATAGTTTCAAGATGGCCCTTAGAAGACGTATGCATGTGTGACTCGGGGCTTTGCAAATGCATTGTGTCATCATCTCGAATCAAAGTCAAATCTTGCATGCTGAAACTCCGAAGTTTTTCAGACAAAACCCCCTGGCCCTTTAAAACACAATTCCACGTTACAATTATTCACATGTACTATATCAGAATGCGTCTTAAGGGGAACATTGAAATAACCTTTGATGAAAAACTAAATACAAAGGCAAGATAATGGAGCATCAGTGACACAATCTGGATAGAAAATGAAATGACTGTCTTTTCTCTAACATGAAGAAATAGCCCAAATGGCATGTAGCTAGTTGACAGTAAGAAAATGAATGCAGTGAAGGGAAACACCAAAATTACCAAGCAGAATGAAACAAGCAGATATTAAATAAAGACATAAGGAGTTACCTTTGCAGCTGCAGTAACTGCTGCATTTGCTGCCAGATTTAATCCTCGCTTGCCAACACGCATCATAGTTTCATAACTCCTGTCACGGGCCTGGCTAATATATTCATCTATTTCCTAGGATTTAAGAGGAGTAAGACTACATTTAGAAATTAACATTATTTACCTATAGATTTCTAGCATAAGTTGCATTCAGACAAGATCCTAAGTGGAGTTCACTAGATCTTGATGCTTCAGGACTGAAATAGAAGGCAAATCCTCCGATCTGTCCTAATGAATCACCTTCTATCAATAATAAATTACTCCCAACTGTACTAGTAAATATTTCTTGATCAGGATGGGCTACAAATTATCTCTAGATGATATATATCAGGGGTCTTCAAACTTGGCTCTTTTATGACTTGTGGACTTCAACTCCCAGAATTCCTCAGCCAGGTACGCTGGCTGTGGAATTCTGGGAGTTGAAGTCTCCAAGTCATAAAAGGGCCAAGTTTGAAGACCCCTGATATATATCATGGGATAAGAAAAGGTATATGGAGCAAATAAGAAAAAAATGTTATATATTCCATAACTAATTAACAAAATAGTTTCCTATATAACATTATAATAATTTCCTATGTAATAATATAGTTTGTCAATGCATACCAAAATTCAGCAGGAAAGGGCCACAAAGTACCTCATACTGTATGGCTCATGCTGAGATTCTGAATTGGGATCATCATATGATTACAAGCAAACCTATTAGCACGAGATAAAAAGACATCAACTGATACACTATAGAAGCTTGGCTTATTTTTATTTTAGATTATCGGTTTGATAAAGTCCCTGATAAATACCCAGTATGCATTGTAACAGTACATTATCTACTGTTTTAGGTGGCTGGTGTTTCATGGCTGTTTTTCAGATATTTAATCATTCTGCCTTGGTGTAGAGATTTACTAAACGGTGTGGGCAGTGGAATTCACTATTGACACTTCAATACTTCAGTGATTTTAATGATGAACTTACATGAGTACTTCAATTTAATTTAACCTTTTCACTTTTGGTGGATATAAAACTAAGGGCCAAGCTAGACATAACTTGGCCATTTTTATATGAAATCTAATTCCCTTATAAAGCATATAAATTTAAAAGGCCTATTTTTAATTTTAATGTATTAATTTACATTAATTTTTAATTACTCTCTTTGAGATTTTGATATGCATAAACCACATTAGGCATAGTCTACAGAAAAGGATGGATGGATAAATAATAGGTAGGCAGGCAAAGAGATGGAGATAACAACAGATCACATCGAGATGAAACTGAAATACATTTAATACACATATCTGATATTAACACCAAGAAATGTAGCTCACACAAATACTACAAATGTTACATGTATTGTAGCAAAGTTAATCATCAATATTTATAACTTTAAAAAGATCACTTACACCAATATTTTATCAGAGAAAACAAAATTGATCCTGGAAATGTTCTTTCAAATCTCCATTTTCTTACTAAAGTTCACACTGTAGAAATATTTGGCAAAATATGTGGTTTTGGGAGATGGGTGGTATAGAAATGTGATAGATAGATAGATGATAGATAGATAGATAGATAGATAGATAGATAGATAGATAGATAGATAGATAGATAGATAGACAGACAGACAGACAGACAGACAGACAGAGACAAGACAGACAGACAGTGATAGACAGAAAGACAGACAATTTGGTATTCAAATGGAGCCACTGAATGTTTTGTACAGCACCATTGTGATGATCTAAAAGGTTAGCTGTCAAATACATTCTTGATGCCAGCCTATAGAAAGTAATTTATTTATTTATTTAATCACATCTGCATAGCTGCCTATTCACATTCTCTGGCTAATGGGACCTTCAACACGCCCCTCCTGCTGGATCTGATGAAACAGGTAGATGTAACTTGGGAGAGTCAGTCCCTCAAATATCCTGATAGGGCTTTGCTTTAAAAGTTATAATCAGCACCTTGTATTTGACCTGGAAGCAAATTGCCAACCAAAGCAGGCCAGGTGGCAGGTGGCAGAGGTGCGATGTAGGTAGATCTCACATGCATAACTCCCTATGCTGCTGCATTTTGCTCCAGCTGAAGCTTTCAGATACTCTTCAAGAACAGCCCCATGTAGAGCATATTACAGTAGTCCATTTGGAAGGTGGCTAGGGCATGAGCAGAGCCTCCAAATTCCAGAAATGAGCGCAACCGGCATGCCATTTGTGCAAAGGCCCTTTTAGCCATTATTGCCACCTGCTCTTTGAACAGAAGTTGTAAGTCCAGAAGAATCACCTAGTTCAGGGCTCAGCAACCTGAAACAGTGAAAGAGCCACTCGGAACCGGTTCCCTCACAAAAGGAAAAACTGGGAGCCGCAAAAAATGTGTGCGCATGTGCGTACATGCGTGCATGCGCAGAACAAGGTTTGACTGAAGAGTGGAGCCAAGGCGAACTATGCATCTACCCTGCATATTTGAATTGATTGGTTGAACTTTTTTAGTCCCACTTTTTTTTTTTTTGGACTGCACATGGCAGAGGACTGGGAGCCGCAGGAGACGGCTGAAAGAGCCGCATGCGGCTCTGGAGCTGCGGGTTGCAGATCTGTGACCTAGTTGCACACTGGGTCTGTTAGGTTTGGGGCACGAATGTTGCTAAATCCCCAGATACAGAAGGCTCTAAAATCCAAAGCCACTCAGTCTTGCCAGGGTTCAGCTGAAATCTGGTGTTCCCATCCAGACCCTCAAAGCCTTTAGGCACCAAGAGAGTAGATAAACAGCAGGTCACCAGGGGCAGAGATGTATCATGAGCATACTGGGTGTCATCAGCCTATTGATAATACCGGCTTACCCCTTGGTGATGGATGATCTACCCAGGCATTTCATGTAGATATTTAATAGGAGTAGAGAAAGTACCAAGCACTGCAGCATTCTGCATAGAGCAGGATTTCTTACTCCCGATCAACACTGACTGGAATGGGTGTTGATGGTAATTTGACCAGAACATGAACTTTTAATATTTGCTATCTACCTAGTGCCTTCTAGGGGTCACTAGGCCAGTGAGCTCTGGTGTTGGATGGGCACCAAGGAGATCCAGGCTTCTTGAGTTTCCATAGGAAAGCAAGCGTATAAAATTAACAGATCAAATCAATCAATCAATCAATCAATAAAAGTTCATATAGTTATTTTTTAAAAAACAACAACAACACAGAATTCCCTACTGAGTTTACACCCTGAACAGCAAAAACTGTAAGGACTAACAATGAATATTTTGCAGTATGGAAAAGTAACAGTTTGAGGGATTAATTTATGCTGGAGGCTGTTTCACTGAACTAAATATGAATAAACGCACATGATTTAAAAGTTCAGATTTGTGTACTCTAAACAAAATTAACTTACTTTGTAAACTAGTTGAGCTCTGAGAGAAACAATAGTGCTGATGCCTGATAACATAATTTTACCTTACTTAGAACAGAATCTTCAACAGAATCTTAAATGGAGTAATTAGGCTCTTCCTTCTGAATGCATTTGATATGATCTGTGTCAAACGCATTCAGAAGGAAGAGCTTAACTATTTCCTAATTGGCACTTCTGGGTATTTTACAATTGAAGCGTGAAAATTTTAATATATATGGATCTTTTACAGCTGACATAAAACAGTATAATGTTGATTTGTATTCAAGTACAAAAGAAACACAAATTGCAGCTTTCGGCAGTGTGTGACCAACCTTTGGCTTGGAAAAGGGGGTCTTTTTTGCATCTCTACCAACAACAACAAATCAACAAAACAATAAATCAAGAAAATATAAAATGTATTTCATAAGATTTAAAGTTGTCTAGAGGATACAATTTGTAGTTCAGTGCATTACTACTTCCTAACACGATAAAAATTCATTTAACTGAATTCTTTTTTAACATTATTCTTTTATGCAATCATTTTCTCCATAAAGACCTAATCTCTTGTTTTACTATGATGCTGTAGAAAGTGAATCATTTGCCACCCGAAGCCTAAAATTCTATGAAATTATGATATAATAGGTGGCACAACATATTGGAGCTTTAAAAGTTAGGATCAACGTAAAGTTAACAGCAACTTTGACTTGATGCTGATTAAAGAAAATAAATTTAACATTCCAGCGAACATTATTACTCTGAAGGAGGAAAAATTGCACAGCTCTTCTTACCATTTAGCAAGAGGTAGCATGAACTATTTTAAAAAGGAGGCACATGACCAGAAACACCATGAAAGCACTCTGCATGTGACCAGAAACACCAGGCGATCATCCAACTGGCTTTGGGTGGAAAGCACTCTGCACATGACCAGAAACACTTGTTTGCATGGAGCATCACAGCAATTTACTCCTCAGATCCCGATGGGTGATTTCCTGGTGTTTCTGGTCAAGTGCAGAGTGCTTTCTTGGTGTTTGTGGTCATATGCAGAGTGCTTTTCCCAACGAGGGGCAGATGATTTCATTGTGTTTCTGGTCACGTGCAGAGTGCTTTCATGGTGTTTCTGGTCATGTTCAGAGTGCTTTTTCCCAAAACTGGGTAGGTGATTTCATTGTGTTTTTGGTCATGCACAGAGTGCATTTGGACGGAGAGTTGCAACAATGTTCCTCCCCAAAGCTGACAGTGATGCGGTGAAAAGAATAATGCTGTGAAGAGGGTTTTTGTCCAGTTTGGACTCCAAACTTTCCTGTCCATGCAGGCCCGTTTCTGTGGTGCATCCAACTGCAGCTAAATGCGGCTGCAAACTTTGCAATCTGCTTGTTGGGCAAGAATTTGAATGCGACTCAAAACAAACCTTTTTTTAAAAAAAAAAACCTGACATCCCACCCCATTGCTTCCCAAAGCTGCCCTTATTTTCAGAGCAACACACCCTCAAACATTAAGCAATGTGCCTTTTTAAAAAAAAAAAGTTCCAGGACTTCCCATTTTGAAACCCCTACCCCCGCCATTGCATCCGTGCCATTGCTCCCAACTCCACTCTCCGCCCATCCCTGCCCCCTCTGACAGCCTGCTCACCCAGCCAGCCGGCTCTCCATCCAGCGATCACAGCGAGTTATCCCCGCAGGGAAGTTTCAGTGTTGCAAAGAGATGGCGACAAGAAGTTGGCAGAGGGGACTTGGTGGTGGTGAGAAGGCTGCCCCCAGTTGGCCACATTAAGCTAGCAGCATCAAGTCATCCTAGACCCCCCTCAGATAAGCTGATCCCAGCCTAACCCAAATTCCCATGAATAAGGGCAGAAAAAATTCTCTTACCATTTTTCTATATCAGGGCTTTTCAACCAGTGGTACAGGTACCACCTGTGGTACATTGGCACCTGGCAGGTGATACGCGACCATCCTAGAAAAGTGGTAGCGGGGGAGGGGAATGAGCTGAACCGGTGGCAGCACCACACAAGCCTGAGCGAGAGACGGCTGGAGCTGCAGGGCTGTTGGGGCTCAGCGAAAGCACCAGGATCAGCGCCAGGCTCCAGCTGGAGCTCGACACTGATCCTGGCGCTTCTGAGCCCAGAAGAAGTGCCGATCAGCTGGAATGTTGCAGCATCTCCAGGGTCTTGTGATTTACATTTAGATGCTTGGCAACTGATTCATATTTATGACGGTCACAGTGTCCCAGGGTCATGTGAAGTGACCAAAACCTGCTGCAACCACCCAGCAGATGGGGGGAATAAAAACCAAACACCCCACCCCACCCCACCCCCACTGCCAATCCTCAATAGAAATGCTCACAACAATGAAAACCTGAGACAGGAGGAAAAGCCCCGCCGGGCAGGCAGGCAGGTGTCTTGCTTGGCTGTGGCTTGGGGGGGGGGCACTTTTTTCAGTGCCATTGTAACTTCGAACAGTCACTAAGCGAACTGTTGTAAGTCGAGGACTACCTGTACTTTATCAATTTTTTCCTTTTTTGGGGAGGTCATCAAGTTTTTGACACCTTGCTAGGCGACTGGTGGTAATGGGATGTTGCCATATCCTAAAAGTGGTACAATGGGTGAAAAGGTTGAAAAGCCCTGTTCTACAGTTGCAAGAAAAAGTATGTGAACCCTTTGGGATTACGTGGAGTTTTGCATGAATTGGCCATAAAATGCGCTCTAAACGTCATGTAAGTCACAATAGAAAAACACAGTCTGCTTAAAATAATACTACACAAACATTAGCTGTTGTCATGTTTTAATTGAACATAAGATGGAAACATTCACAGTGCAGGGTGGAAAAAGTATGTGAACCTTTGGACTTAATAACTGGTTGACCCTCCTTTGGCAGCAATAACCTCAACCAAACATTTCCTGTAGTTGCAGATCAGACCTGCACAACAATCTGGAGTAATTTTGGACCACTGCTCTTCACAAAACTGTTTCAGTGTAGCAATATTCTTGGGATGTCTGGTGTGAATCGCTCTCTTAAGGTCATGCCACAGCATTTCAATCGGGTTGAGGTCAGGACTCTGACTGGGCCACTCCAGAAAGCGTATTCTGTTCTGTTGAAGCCATTGTTTTGTTGAATTACTTGTATGCTTTGGGTCATTGTCCTGTTGCATCACCCATCCTCTGCGGAGCTTCAGTTGGCGGACAGATGGTCATACGTTTTCCTGCAAAATGTCCTGATAAACTCTGGAATTCATTTTCCCATCAATGACAACAATCCGTCCAGGCCCTGAGGCAGCAAAGCAGCCCCAAACCATGATGCTCCCTCCGCCATGTTTTACAGTGAGGATGAGATTTTGATGTTGGTGTGCTGTGCCTTTTTTTCTCCACACATAGTGTTGTGTGTTTTTCCCAAACAACTCAATTTTGGTTTCATCTGTTCACAGTATATTTTGCCAGTAGTGCTGTGGAACATCCAGGTGCTCTTTTGCAAACTTCAAATGTGCTGCAATATTTTTTGGGGACAGCAATGGCTTCCTCCGTGGTGTCCTCCCATGTACTCCATTCTTGTTTAATGTTTTCCTTATTGTAGATGTGTCAACAAAAATGTTAGCATGTGCCAGAGATTTCTGTAGGTCTTTAGCTGACACTCTAGGATTCTTCTTTACTTCATTATGCGCTGTGCTCTTGCAGTCATTTTTACAGGATGACCACGCCTAGGGAGAGTAGCAACAGTGCTAAACTTTCTCCATTTGTAGACAGTCTGTCTTACCGTGGACACATGAACATCAAGGCTTTTGGAGATACTTTTGTAACCCTTTCCAGCTTCATGCAAGTCAAAAATACTTGATCGTAGGTCTTCTGAGAGCTCTTTTCTGCGAGGCATGGTTCACATCAGACAGTGCTTCTTGAGACCAGTAAACCCAAAACAGGTGTGTGTTTTTAAAGGGCAGGACAACTGTCAGCAACACATCCAATATCATCACACTGATTGGAGTCAAGGTTGGCTCACTCCTGGCTCCAATTAGCTCTTGGAGAAGTCATTAGGCTAGGGGTTCACATACTTTTTCCACCCTACACTGTGAATGTTTCCATCTTATATTCAATTAAAACATGACAACAGCTAATGTTTGTATAGTATTATTTTAAGCAGACTGTGTTTTTCTATTGTTGTGACTTACATGACGTTTAGAGTGCATTTTATGGCCAATTCATGCAAAACTCCACGTAATCCCAAAGGGTTCACATACTTTTTCTTTCAACTGTATATGGTCTCATTCAACTGTGATAAAAGATTTTAGAAATTCTTTTAATGGGAATGGAATTTGGCATTCTTGCACTTATTTAGTGACGAGGAGGAGAAGGAGCATATATGAAGTACAGTACATTTCATTGTACAATAATCTTTCCAATAGTCTGCAACCTCCCTCATGCCCAATACTTTGGCTAACAAATCAGGAGGGAATTCTTCCCCTCAAGCCGGCCCTTGAAATATTTTTGAATAAACTCTGTGCAGATATTACGTAGGCAATTTCGAAAGGTTATTTATGCCTGGCTCTAGATGCCATGCATTCAGCATGAATAAACATGGGCATGATAAATTTCAAGGGTTTCCCCCCCCCCCCCTTGCAACCCAACTACATTTGAAGTGACTCAAGTTTTCATGTCAGATAATGGGGCAAATTGCAGTACCTTCTCCTTATTGGAGAGCGTTGGGTGAACAAACTTCCTGTACAGGACGCTGGATCCCTTGGTATAAGGAGAGAGCAGCCAGATCACAAATGCCATTTTCAACTCGAAATAAAAGGGAAACCTGAGAGAAATGGAAAAGCTAGAATCAAGCTCAGCTTAGAGTCAGACAAAGGTTGACAGTCCAGAATAAGATGGAATAAGCAAAGGGAGGAAAAATGAACTATAGATAGAATAGAATCAGTACCACAAAGACAGCTACCTTCTATTTTCTCCATAACAACAACCTTGTGAGGTGGGTAGGACTGAGAGAGAGTGACTGGCAACAAAGTCCCTCAGTCAGCTTTCGTGCCTAAGGGTGGCCTAGAACTCATAGTCTCCAAACGGGCTCTCCCTCTTTTCAAGAATGCTCTTTTCTGAAATTTCATTTCAGATTTCTTTTATAAATTTAATAAATACTCCAACAAAGCAAACATAGAATTAAGGGCCAATGGTTGTACCATTTAATTTTTTTTTCAGATAACAATAAATTATCCTCACTGTGGGGATTTACCAGTTCTTTGCCTCAAAATCACCCAACATTCTCATCCCAGTACATAACCCAGTGATTCACGTCTTTTGAACAAGTTGCCAGTAAGGTGTATTTAAACAGAACTATTACTGTAGGATTGGAGTAACAACTCTTTCCTCAATGAGTTTTCAGAGAAAAAATACTTTGATGTTATTTCACAAAGCAAAAGACACTGACAAGTTGCAATAGTACGAGAAACAACCATTTTATTCAGAGCCAGAATCCAATTTTTAAAAAATTACTCTTGGAAGAAAAAATAATATATTTTGCCAACTTCAAACATTCAATTTATGAGATATATCATATGTGATACAGCAAATGAGTATTTCCGCCAAACATTTAAAATAAAAAAGATTTTGGGGAAAAAATTCAAAGCAGTCAAGAATGAGAAAACAGAATACTTTACTGAAACACTTCACAATACAGCTGTCAGTTTTAGATTAATGAATTAAAAATATTACAGTATCAAGTAGTTCCTATCACTTGTAAAGAACTTACCAAGATAGAAATATGTCTGTGAGTGTTTCTGCTGTGGTGAAGAAAGCAAATACAATCCAATACATCATCCATTTAACCTGCAAGGTAACCATTGCATTAAAAGTATGCTGAACATTAGGCCTTATCTTAAAACAAATATTTAATTTATAGGTACCAAACATTCTGAACAATTTTTTCTCATATATAAAAACAAATATTTCCACAAACATCACTTTATAATTGATAGTTTGTAAGCAAAGTTTGTCATGCATGTTCTTCCTTCGCCACCCCACCCCTTTAACTCCCTCAAATTTTATTTACTTCAAACATTGAAGCCTGGCAATGCAGTTTATAACTGATATATTTACCGTCCAATAGCTTGTCTAATGAGAGGTAACGTTGGAAGCAGAGGGAATTTCATCTAAAGATGAAATCCATGGAATTTTTCTGCTAATGGAACTTCTCCATTACCCCAAGGATGGGGGAAAGCTTTTTGCAATCCTCTGCATTTTTTCAAAACTTGTTTAAAAGCTTAGAAACCCTAAGTGGCATATTTAGAGTTACAGAAAACCAAAGAGTTCTCCAAAAGAGTGCAACAAGTATTTAGGATAAAAAAAATATTGCCTAAAAGACCCACATCAACTTCATGATTCAACACAGCAATTAACAGCTGATATTGTTTTATTACAACGTACTCCATACAGGTAGTCCTCAACTTACTACAGTTCACTAAGTAACCGGTTTAAGTTACAACGGCACTGAAAAAAGTGACTTATGACTGTTTTTCTCATTTAGGACCCATTGCAGCATCCCCGTGGTCACCTGATCAAAATTCAGATGCTTGGCAATTGACTCACAATTATGACCGTTGCAGTGACCCGAGGTCATGTGATCCACTTTTGCAGCCTTCTGACAAGCAAAGTCAATGGGAAAACCAGATTCACTTAACAACCATTACTGATTTAACAACTGCAGTGATTTGCTTAACAACTGTGGCAAGAAAGGTTGTAAAATGGGGCAAAATTCACTTAACAAATGTTTCACTTAGCAACCAGAATTTTGGGCTCTGCTGTGGTCGTAAATTGAGGTCTACCTGTATAGCAGATATTTGTATGCCAGCATCTTGATTGCAAGCAGGCAGCAAGCCAGCCAGGCGCTAGCTGCTGTTCATTAAATAAGAGTGTAAGAACATTAGCAGAGCCCAACAATATCACATGTCTGGTCCAGCATAATGTTACACAGAAGTCAACCATATCCTAGAAATTAGACTACAGCCTGTTTTCATTGTGCTGGCTAAAAATTGCTTTCTCAATGTATAGTATAAAACAGGTTATTATTTTTTAAATTTTGGAGGAATATATCAAGGCTAAAAATAATTGATAGAAGTACTAGACAAATACCAATCATCTGTCTAGATTTCTTCATAGGGCTTTTTTTGTCACAGAACGCACCAGAACAGAGTTCCGGCACCTTTTTTCGATGGATTTTCCAGAGTTGCATTCTTTTCCTATTGTTTTCCTTCCTATCCTCGTTTGTTTTTGAAAATGCCCCGCTGGCAGTACGGTGCGAGCGGGGTCCCCTCCAGCGCTGTCTGCCTCCTCTAGGAGGAGCCATGAGGCACTGGAGCACCACAGCCAGAGTGTGGCTTGATTGGCTGGGTTGGACCATGTGGTGTGGAAGCCGATGGTTGTGGTGGGAGACACATAAACATGGAGGCCATCTATCACAAGAGGTTGAGTGAGCCTTTTGCCTTCCCTACACAGAAGATGGGGTGTGAGGTTAAAAGGAGGCGAAGCAAGAGGAAAGAAAGGCAGCTGGTGTGGAAGCTTGCCCGACAGTGAAAATTTGCAGTTTCAGTTCCTTGGATAGTTCAAAGGCTGGGATGTCTACAAAAATCTCTTTTTAGTCTTTTATACTTTATATTCAAACTGCAGAGGGGAAGAATAAGAATAAAGCCAATGTCGTGATTTAGAGGTATTATTATTAACACTAATATATATTATGTATTGGTCAGATGTAAAGGTAGATCTACAGTATGAGGTTTAATCAGATCTATTTATTAAATTGGGTTTAACTTAAAGGTAAATTAAAAGTAATCTGTTCACTGACAAAGTTTCAACTTTAATTTGTTTCAACACAATATCCATATTAAACTCCAAATGTAAATTTTTCCACCTTGTTTGACAACTTCTTAAAAATAATTCAGTCTTTTACAAGCAACCAAATTTTGTTTTATTGGGCCAAATTCGTTCCATGCAGAAAGCTGACATTTCCACTCACTAAACTAAATGGCCATGCCAGTGGCAAATGTCTCAAAAGATTAATAAAATGCCTTCTTGTAATTTAAAGCCACACAGTGCATGGTAACATTAATAGTATTAACTTACCTTGAACAAAATCCTAGTCTTTAAGATACACTAAAAATTGAAGGGTTTTTTCTTTCAACTACAAAGGTAAACCTTGTAGGGTAGGCAAGGAGGGTTGTATGACGTGGGTGAGTTCCAGCACTTTTTTTTTTACAACAAAAGCACTGTTCATAACCATCTAAATGTGTGACTGTCCCAAAGGTGCTTTTTCAAAAAGCAACTGGACTTTCTTTGTTTTTTCTTGAGACATTTCGCTTCTCATCCAAGAATGCTTCTTCAGTTCTGAATGAATGGTGGAGAGTGGAAGGATTTATATTTCTTGCAGTCATCTGGTTGTTAGCATTCTTTCTGAGAGTAGTTGAGGCATTTGGAGGTTTATCTGTGCCCTCAGAGTACACCTGAATAATGTAAATGGGTGTGGAACCTTCTTGGAACTTCTTGAAAGGTTGCATTTTGAAAAAGCACTTTGGGGACAACCGTGACCTGGATGACTGAGAATCTCCATAGACATTTAGGTGTGTAACTGTTGTATCTTTGTGCCATCACTGAATCTTCCCACATTTAACTTCATCTGATAAAATTATAGTTATTAAACTCTTAAGGAAAACAAAATCGAAAAGTGAGTCTGAAGATTTCCAGAAGGATCTTTATAACCTGGGTATATGATCAACCAAATTATTAATGTGATTCAATTTAAACATATGTAAACAGACACACGCTTAAGCAGAAGAACCCTATCTTCACATCTGCACTGGCAGAATCTGACCTATCTGTAACCAACCAGGAAAAAATATATTGGGATCATACTGGATAACTCAGTGAAGATACTGTGCTGAGACAGTGCACAGTGAAGTATAAAATATGCAAATTCTGAAGAAAAGAACTGAAAACAAAAATGCCAATATTGTAATGCTCTTATTTAAATCCATATCTGATTTAGAACATTGTATACAGCTTTGGTTGTTACAGCTGGAAAAGGGTACAATAGAGCTGAAAAAAGTGCAACAGAGGAATATTTGTCTGTCTCCTAGTTGCAAACATTCCAGCAGAATCTAGTTGGCAGCTGTGAGAAACAAAGTGCAGACCTAACATGGGCCTGGTCTGATCCAGCAGAATTGTTTCCCCCCCCCCTTTCTTATGAACATGTGTCCTAATATTACAAAGAAAAAGAATTATCAACACTGTCAGGTCCAAACATTAACCCTTTACCCATCTCCATTCTAAACTATTACATAGTATTCTTTCCTAATTAGAGAGCTTTTTTAGTTTTCAATCACATAAACCACAAGGAAGCTATTGAAAATATCTTTTGAACAGCTGATTCAGACTTGCAAATGCCTGTTCTAGCTATAAAAAGATAAAGCCTCCCTCCAATTGAGTTTAACTCCTTGTGACTACATGGATAAAATCGCAGCATTTTCATGGCAATAGTGCAGAGCTTGCCATTGTTTTTTTTCCAGGATGTTTTTCAACTTTCCAGTCTAGCCTACGGTCTTTTAATTCCCTGGTAGGATCTCATTCAAGTAGAATTCAGGCTAGGCCTGTCTACTTCTGAATCCAGACGACGTTACTGTCAGCCTTGGTGGAGCAGTGGGCTAATGCCTCCTTAAGTAACACCAGCTGCCTGCAATTAGTGCAGGTTCGCATCCCACCAGGCTCAAGGTTGACTCAGCCTTCCATCCTTCCGAGGTAGGTAAAATGAGGACCCAGATTGTTGGGGGCAATAAGCTGACTTTGTAATAATGCCGCTTGGGGTGTGTGTGAAAGCCCTAATAAGCAGGCATATACATAGAATGAAGGCTACTGCTAAGCTTGTAAGCCGCCCTGAGTCTTCGGAGAAGGGCGGGATATAAATGGAATTAAAATAAAAAAATAAATAAATTTTGTAAGCTATGAAAAACATTTTATTCAGACAGGCTTTCAAAACTCAGTTAGTGACCGAGTTTTGGTCTTATATCTGGCTTCAAAATTTAAACTCTTTGAATTGCTTACACTCCTCTTTGCAGTAGTTGGTTCAAAACAGAGTAAATACAAAACAATAACCAAATTATAATAAGATGAAAGTAAATAAGCACTATCATAATTTTCAATAATACCATAACTATCAATGCAATTCCTAGTACCACACCTTCAGGAGCAATTTCCACACCATTCCCAAAGGCCCTCTGAAAGAGCAAGCACATTTTTTCATCTCTGGAGCTGCACTATTACCAAGAAGGGAGGTCACCAAGGGACAGGCTTCTCCTTGGGGTCCCTCCAGCCATCCTCCCTATGAAAACACACCAGACAGGCAGATTCCATTCACAGAAGGCAATTTTGGGGACACTTGGTTATTAACACACCAAAGTAATATCCAGCAGAATGAACTGTATCTGGAAGCCTATTGGCAACCAGTGGAATCCCATATTAGAGGTATACGACAAACTGAAATGAGTCAGTCTCTATTTGAGTTGCTACACTCTGGATGGCGTAGCTTCTAAATGAATTTCAAGAGCAGCAATATGTATGATAAATAATAGTAATCCAAAAGCTGAAGTGATAAAAGCATGAGTGTTGTATCAAAGCCTCCCAGTCAAGGAATGTCCAGTATCTCCTTCCACTTCTCAATCAACAATTCCTACTCTTCCAACATCTCTGCATATATTTCTGTTCTTCCAGCTTGGTTTCTGTCAACTACAAACTTTTCCAAACTGATCAGATTATCTCATGTAGGTTACAGTGCTGTCTGCTCTTTCCACCTGCTAGTTTTTCCTTCATGGATACTTATTCACAAGGAGTAGCTTTAATAGCGACCATGGTTTGTGGAATGTTATTTAATGCTGTGTTTGGCATGTGTTCATATTTAACCATATGGATTGCTGGACAGTTGTAATTTTGTTTCCACTGCATGTGATTAGAAGCAAACTGCAATTAGGTGATTTTTCTAGTTTCTAATACACAATTTCCCAAGATCTGGGGTAAAGAATATCTAAATATTATACATTTTTATATTTATAAAATATACACTTTATAATAAATATACAGTCTTTGGTAGAAAATAAATAAAAGGTTAGCGAGGTGATGCTGAAAAGTTGTTGGTATTCCTAATCTATAGCAATTTGGGTATAGTTTTGTGTCATCATTCTGGGTAATCAACAGATTTTCATGCCTAATTTAGATTCTAGTGGCAGAAATGCATTTCAAACTCTGATCCTTTTAAGTCAGGATCAGAGACATAAGCCTGAAACCTAGTTTAGAGACTGACACAGATGATTATCACTGATAGCCTACCCTGAAAACTGGACAATTGGTATTGAAGGCCATTTATGGACAGTGGTCACTGACATAACTGTCCGCATTTAGTTTTTGTATTTTGAAGAGCAATCAGAAGCATTTACAATGGTCACATTCTGTGGCAGGAATAATGACTTTACTATAGAAAGACACAAATAATAACTGTTTTATTTTCAATCTTATTCCAATCATTTCTTAGTATGGAATTTGCCTTTTTCCACTGCCAGTTCATACTTAGTAAGTTTTGTAAGTTTTCTATTGTACACTTTTTGTAAGTTTTCTATTGTACACTTAAGACTTCTCCGAGATGGTCAAGAGCTATTATAAGATGGGTGGCTGCATACATGATTTAAATAAATAAATAAATAAATAAAATAATTACAGATAGTTTTTCAGGACAGGCAACTTACGCTAAGTAGCAGAAGCCTAGGAGCCCTACTTTATGTAAGTTCCTTTATTATTTTACCATGCTTAGTTTGGGCTGCCCTAAAGGAAAATGTCCTGTCAGATTACGTAAGATTCTTTCTGTTACATCTTCTATTACAACATCCACCCACCCCTTCCTTAACAAACTGCGATCAATAAGGTGGTGATCTGCCCAATGTCTCACTTGAGTTTCCTGACATTATTGTATTTTAATTACATTTTACTATTGTATTTTAATAGACATCTACTGCATACAGTCAAGCTTTTAAATTCTTGTAATTTCCCTGACCAGCTCTTTGAATGATTGAGTTGGGACAAAAATCTCTATAAAAGTACAGTAGAATCAGATATAGTGGTAGTCTTTCAGTTGAGCAGTTTTAAAAGGGGATGGGTCAAATTCATGGAGGATGGGCTATTAATAGCTACTAGTTTTGATGACTGTTGTTACTTATGGAATTATAGGTAGCATGCTTTGAGTATCAGCTGCATCATACTCCTGAAGAGGTCTCTCCTTCTCTTTAATACTGCAAACAAAGCACCAATCTACAGGATCTTATTTATCTCCAAAAATGCCCCTAAATACTGTGAAGACCTAAAGTGTATGTGTCTTTAGAAAATAAAAATGGTAGATGATTGCAGTTTATTAATTTCTTTTCAAGCCTAGCACCACCCTCCAAAGGCAATGATAACCTTGGGATGAAAGCACAGCTTCATAGCCCAGAAAGAATGACAGGAAACCTCTCCACCAGTTTGCTTCTAGTAAATTGGTATTTTGGACCATATTAATAGTGGATTTATAAATGGGTAAGTTTTCCCCGACTGACATTTTCACTCCAGACAGGATTTCACAATATCAAATGGGTGCCTGGCCTAAAAAGATTGGAACCCTTGATTTGTTCCAGAATATTTAAAACTGTCTTTCTTCCTCCATATATTGTCCCCACAAGATATTTCAATTTTTTGTGGAACTCATGAGTAATCTATAACTTTTCATTTGTGTGGGCTTCAGAACAACCCTGGTTTGGAACCAGCAATATTAAACAGGTAATTCATAGCATTAAAAGATTTTGGGGATGAGTTTGGCCAAAATAAAGAGGCTTCTGCAGTTTACGGTTCCAGAAAATGGACACACATTTTAGCCTTCCATGATGGTAATATTGCCACCTCACCAGTCCCATTTTATGACTTTTGGGACAAAAAAAGAGACAGTCATTAAAAAGTTTGTATAGTGGGCCTATTCTAAGTAAGTAACTAAGGCTTTAGAATACCATGGCAAAGGCTTTTTCAGCCTTTCCTTGGTGGAACAATCTTTGGAAGGAAGAAAATCTCATACTACTAATTGTTTTAATAAAAAGGACAAATATGTTGCAAGAGGTATCTTGCTAGTGTGTTTGACAGATGTCTTTAATGTTCATTTATTTTGAAAGGGCAAAAGCTTTTTTTTGAGCTATCTTGACATCTTTTTGATGAAAAACAAATTCAGGAGAGCTAAATAATGTAAATATCACATAATCAAAACTGGAACAAGCATTCTCTTTATAAGAATAATGTATACTTCTACTTTCTAGTTTCCTCTCAGAACAAGCATGACATTAACCATTGGAAGTATGGGTATCACAAAGAACAAATATACAAAGACATATGCTCTGGGGAGTCCCATGTTGTTACCTCAACATCAAGTTAAAAAGTTTCAGAAAAAGCATGAAATACTGAAAATAGCTAAAATTTGGCATATCCATGCTAGGCCCACAATAATTTCATATCTGCTGTTTATGAAAGCTAGCAATGTGAACGTGGAAATGTTGCTGGATACCAGAATCAGTGTTATCACAAATCTTTTGCAATTTGCAAACTTCTAAAAGCTGCTCCAAGAAGACTTTTAGCCCAGATTGTCAAATGCAGCCAATTGATTACTTCCTGCTATCCAGTGTCATTGAGTTTGATTGAATGCAAGTTCAATAAATAAAAATGATCCTACAAAGAAAGTATATACTTCATGAAACAGTATATACAGCATGAAACAACAAAAGAAGAATATATATTTAAAAAAGCAACACTGAGACTAATTTCAGTCTTTCCCATACTTCTTTCTATTCCAGTTCTTTACCTATTTCTCATTATTCCTGACACATGTTCTTTTGCTTTAAATTTCCCTATAGCAAAAAACAGTCTATTAACCTTTTCATGAGTTGCTAAAAGTGGTCTAGGGATGTTCAATACTGTATTTTACAGTCCAATTAAGAACCTTCATTTTAAATAGATTTTTGTTTCTTAATTTCATAATTGTCAGGTGACACACCCAGTGCTAAGTACTTGGGACAATCCTTCAATACTCCAGTGCTGCAATAACCCCCCCCCACTAAAATCGGCAATAAAACTGAGCATTGGGTTTTCACCAGTGACATTAAAAAGCACTTTTAGCCTCTCATGCTTTTTGCAAACATGTTAGTGACATAGTCATTGTTTTAATGTGCAAAATACAGTGTTTAAGTTGGCTGAAGCCTGCAAGATGGTAGCTATTCTGAAGACAGTGGTACCATTAGAAACATGTTTTAGAATAGCTAGTAGTTTATATTAGCTGTAACTTTTACATTAAAAGCAAGAAGTGATTAGCTGACGAAGCATATGGTGACATCATCAGCTTATCTAGTTTGTGTGTATGTGGTTTGTGTGTGTGTGTGTGTAGCCATTATATGGGAAAATGCTCAAGCGCAGAACAAGCATGACAGTTCTATCCCACAGTATGTTCACATCAAGTAAACAACTAAAATCTCAGCTTCCTGCTCATTCACAAAACCTGGTCATTTTCCGAACAGGAGACAAATCATGAATACCAGAATCAGGGCCGAGAAAGATTAGTTCTTAAAACAAATATGATGGCTTCCTCGCACTTACATATTCTTTCACATTTTTCGTCTTCACAGCTTTGTAAGAAGAATAGGCAGGGTACAGGGTGCCAAAAACCAGACTGCAACCAGAGTTTAAAAAAAAAGAAAAGAAAAGAAAACGGGTGGGGTGGGGTGGAGAAGAGAGAGTGAGGTTCCATTTATTCAGGGTGGGCGTCAGACTCTCGCAGACCCGAGCGACTTCCAGTCCCCACCCCCCACCGGCCCATTGAACAGGCCGAGCAACGAGGCGCTTTGCTCTTCACCTGCTGCATCCACAGTTCCCTTCCTCATCGCCCAGGCTCGTCAGGCTGGCTCAGCCGACTGTCTATTTCGCGGCAGTTTCCTCCCCAAGGGGGCGAGGGATCCCCGGACATCAGGCAACGCCCCGTCTGGTTTCTCCGCCGCCGGGTTCAGGGTGAGGAGCGCTGGCCTCCCTCCCGCAAGCTGCCCCGGGGAAGAAAGGCCGGGGTGGGTGGGTGGGTGGCACGCGCTAAAGCCCCGGGGAAGGCAGCCCTGCTGACAGCGCGAGCCCCCTTGTCCCCATCTTCATCCCGTTGCCTGGCAACAGCACAGACAGAGCCAACCTCCCAACCGCCCTCCGCCATCGCGCTCTTACACCACCAGCCGGGAGATGATCCAGGACACCATGGCAAAGGCGAGGAGGCCCGGACTCCTCCGGCAGCGGCGGCGGCGGCGATTGGGAGCTGGCTTTCAGCACCAGCTGCAGCAGCAGCAGCAGCAGCAGCGAAAGAAAGCGGGGCGCTCTTAAAGGGCAGGTTTCTGCAGCAAGCGTAGCCCCGCCCCGTTTCCTTAAAGGGGAGGGGCTACCGGTGCGTCGGAGGGAAAAGAGCCGCGGACCGCATCCCGGCCAACTCGACTGGGTGAGCGCGCCCTTCTCTTCCCGGGAGCAGACCCTGAACTGGGTGGGCCGGCCGGCATTGCGTCAAACGAGACACCTTGCTGGCTAAAGAGTCCGTCGTAGAGCAAAGCGGTGCGAGTAGCACGTTAAGCCCTCCTTCAGCCTTACAAGACCTGGAGTGGCTACTCTGAAAGGTTTACCCCAGGGCAGGGGTAGGCAACCTCGGCTCTTTTATGACTCATGGACTTCAACTCCCAGAATTCCTGAGTCAGCATAGTCAGGTTGCCTACCCCTGCCCCAGGGCAACATGATGATGATGATGATGATAACTTTATTGTCACTTTGAATGTACACCAATCGGCATACATCAAAATGAAATTTCGTTGCATACAGCTCTCAAAGGGTCACCACTTCCGATATATACTCCTTGTTCGGGGCCCGCTCAAATTTCACATGGTCCATTTTAGTCTCTAGGGAGTGAACGATGGCAAACAGGACAGATGGAAATGGGGCTCCATGTGGATTAGCCCTCAAGTTAGCTTGTATTCTGACAACCTCGCCTTCTTTCCTTTTTCTGATCCTGACTCTTCCACCCTTTCCTTAAAGAGGCCTTGCTTCTTTTCACCCCTGGAGCACGCTGCTGCCGCCGCCACCAACTCCTCCGAAAGCCTCTCTCTCTTCCTCTGGGCCTGCTGACAGCCTCATCCAGTTCCTTCGCCCCATAAGCTCCAACATTCTGCATAGGATAAAGCCCCTTTAATCCCCGGCGGGATTAGCAGGCCTTTTCACGAGAGTTTTTCATCGTGCGTGATAGGAGGGCAAAACGCACGCAGGGGAAGGAGAGAAAATGACTCTGTCCTGAAGTTTCCTTTCTCTACAGAGAAAGAAACGCGGCAGCGTGCACACACTTGCACGAAGAGTAGTCTTATATACCGGTAGTAGGGAAGTACTGTATAGTAAGCTGGTGCTGTCAGACTTGCAGTATTTGAAACTATTTTTGTTGACAAGCCAGTAATCAGGAAAAGAATAACATCTGGCCTAACTACTCCCCCCCAAAAAAAAATTACTGGAGCATAGGTTTCTACTCCTTATGGTTGGAGTACAACATTCCTAAAGAGCTGAGGACCATCCCATAGCATATTTTGCTGTTCATACTCTCAATATATGATTCTCTTGCCATACCTGAAATTGTGGTAGCAAAAATGAAAGACTAGAAAGATGACCAACTGCAGTACATCTAGTGAGATTAAGGGAATCATAGAGAATCATAGGAAGAGAATAATAGGAGGGACTAGGAACTAATGGAACACACTGCAATGTGCAGGAAAAGCAATTAATCCTTGAGATGGCTGTCCCTCTTGTGATGTTCAATAAATGGACAAGATTTTTTTAATCTATAAGTGATAAGACTACAGTTGTTAAAAGGCAAACTTTTAAAAAAACTCCCAGAATTCCTGAGTCAGCATAGTCAGGTTGCCTACCCCTGCCCCAGGGCAACATGATGATGATGATGATAACTTTATTGTCACTTTGAATGTACACCAATTGGCATACATCAAAATGAAATTTCGTTGCATACAGCTCTCAAAGGGTCACCACCTCCGATATATACTCCTTGTTCGGGGCCCGCTCAAATTTCACATGGTCCATTTTAGTCTCTAGGGAGTGAACGATGGCAAACAGGACAGATGGAAATGGGGCTCCATGTGGATTAGCCCTCAAGTTAGCTTGTATTCTGACAACCTCGCCTTCTTTCCTTTTTCTGATCCTGACTCTTCCACCCTTTCCTTAAAGAGGCCTTGCTTCTTTTCACCCCTGGAGCACGCTGCTGCCGCCGCCACCAACTCCTCCGAAAGCCTCTCTCTCTTCCTCTGGGCCTGCTACTCCTTATGGTTGGAGTACAACATTCCTAAAGAGCTGAGGACCATCCCATAGCATATTTTGCTGTTCATACTCTCAATATATGATTCTCTTGCCATACCTGAAATTGTGGTAGCAAAAATGAAAGACTAGAAAGATGACCAACTGCAGTACATCCAGTGAGATTAAGGGAATCATAGAGAATCATAGGAAGAGAATAATAGGAGGGACTAGGAACTAATGCAACACACTGCAATGTGCAGGAAAAGCAATTAATCCTTGAGATGGCTGTCCCTCTTGTGATGTTCAATAAATGGACAAGATTTTTTTAATCTATAAGTGATAGACTACAGTTGTTAAAAGGCAAACTTTTAAAAAAAAACTCAAGCCAAATGGGAAACATGGCCAGATTTCCCTTGCAGCTATCTTATTTTTTCAGTGTTGGTTTCATGCACTTCCATTCTAAGTGGTAGAATCAGAACCATAATCAAACTTTATGCAGGAGAGACAATGCCAGCAGCAGCTTTGAAAGCACTGATTTTGGACCAGAAATTAAGAGTTCACTCCTCTGTAGATGAACTGTGTTTAAAAGATGTTATAGAAGAGGGACAAGTGTTACATGACAAGATTAAGACTGATCTGAATGCAGATTTAAAAATTGACAGGCTACAAGAATAATATGGAAAATTATAGTACACTGGATCTACAAAAAGAATCAGAATCAGAATAGAGCTGGAAAGGACCTTCAGGGTCTTCTAGTCCAGGGGTAGGCAACCTTGGCTCTTTTATGACTCATGGACTTCAACTCCCAGAATTCCTGAGCCAGCCATGCTGAGGGGAAAGGGAGAGGTTTCTATGCTGACTCATGCTGGCTCAGGAATTCTGGGAGTTGAAGTCCATGAGTCATAAAAGAGCCAAAGTTGCCTACCCCTGTTCTAGTCCAACTCCCTGCTTAAGCAGATGACTGATGTCTTAATAATTAAAAGGGATATACAAATAACAATTCAAGTGATCCAGATAATGTTTGGATATTTCAGATAACAAGAGGCTTGTTAAAGCTCTGAAATTTGTGAGTAGGGACAAAAGTAATCAAGTTCTAGGACACTATTTGAAGGGAAATTAAGATTGTTAAAAACAAATACAAAGTTTATTTATTTAAACTGTATCTTGTGATGAAGGGGGGAGTAATTTTTTTTTACATATTTCTTATTTTTCTATGTTTTCTGTACTTTTTAAATTTGTATTAAATTTTATTTTTGGAAAAAGGAAGTAGGCATTCTATTCTGTATTATTTAGATCACCATCTCAAAACTGTATACAATTCTGGAAATCACAATTTAAGGACAATTCAGACAAATTAGAATAGTTTTGTAGAAGGGAAACAAACAAAGAAAGAAAAGCAATGAGATTTGGATATGGCTTTATCAGCCTTCAAGCCTGGGACATAAGACAAGGATATCATGAAAGTTACCAGTTTCATAAATTTAAAGAATTCTAGCTACAATTAGATGCAGAATACTTTAGGGAGACTTTAAACCAAATTTGCACTTCAAATAAATTATGCAAAGAAAGTACAAATATGAATTGAGAAACAGTGCTATAAAAGATGCAAACATGTACCTTTTTTTTGCATCCTTGTTTTTTCCTGGGCTCTGTGAATGGCTCTTACCATTTATTAAGATTTTGATAAGTGTTTTGAGTCAAGTATGATGTGATACATTGGAAGATGTTCACAGAAGTATAAATTAAGTTGCAGGTTTGTCTGCTCCCTAAAAAGGATTTCTGATTATCATGTGGAAGGAAAACAATGCACCAAACGTCAAGAGTTGCATATATGTATGTAGCTCACAGGGATTTGGGGGATGGAAAGAGTATAAAAAGAAGAAAAAAATCTGTTCAAAAGCTTGGAGGTGGGGGGAGTTAGACATGCTTGCTTTTCCTACTTCTGTATCTCCCCATGAGCTTCCAGAATAGGTACAATATAGGTCTAAGACAAGACTACAGTAAATGACTTTTATTTTTTTAAAAATGAAATAACCGTGAACATATTAACAGGCCTGCAGGTGGCACTACAGTACAGCTGGATAGAAGGTAGATACAGTCCCAATGAACAGTAAAACAATGGAATCCATCAGTTCAATGGTGACAATTCTGAATACAACTCTATCAAAGCAGGAACATTTTACTGAAAATATTTCTGGACAAAGCTGATATTGAAAATTCTTTCTGGGAAGCATTAATCCCAATCTAAAACTGACAACTGGCATTTACCAGTTTAGGGAGAGATGTACAACACCTCCAAAACATAAAAGTTCTTTCCCCCCCTTTATATCTTTGTATTGGAAGTAAAATTATTTTTAGCTCTCTTCAGGCCAATTGTGCTATTGGGAATTATTTCTAAGAATAATTTCTGGAAAAGTTTTATTGAAAGGAAGACTAAACACAATGTGCCTTTCCTTGTAGTCCAGGAACTGTTGTGGTATTTCAAATTCTAAAAATATCTACTTTCATGAAATACTGTTTCACTACAAACCTAGTTTTTCACTAAATACACATTTTTTAAAAAAAAAATCCTGGAGCCCTCTGGGAAAATCAGTGGTTTCTCTCTGTGTTTCTGTATTTCTACAGTGTATAAAGAACTCTTAAAGGGAGCATGAAGAACAATTTCCTTTTTCCTTAGCTATGTCAGAGATAGATTTCGTGTTCATGTTCTTGTAGCCAGGATGCTGGCGTGTACACTCATTCAGAGCTAGCTATTTAGGTCTTCAATAAAATGTCCAACCTTGCATCGTCCTTTCTAACTTACTGGAAAGACTAATTAGGTATGAAAAAAGAGTCACACATTTTTCTATTCATCATATGCAGGAACACGACCTGGTTTCCATACAGTTTCAATTTGCAAAAGGCCACCACAAAGGGACTCGGCACCCTTCATTCTTCAGGAATTATGTATATTATTGTGACCATCTATTAGATATTCAAGACTGAGGCAGCATATAGGCAGTGGCTGGAAAGTGTAATGAATGCCATGGCATCTTTTAGTGAGAGGTTTCAGAGTCCTTCAGAGGCAGCCACGTGCATCCCCTATACTGTGAGCAAAAAACCAAAACAAAACAACTCCGGGGGGGAGGGGTTCTGGAACCATCCATTCCTAAGATCTAGCCAGTTTGGATTCATGAGCTTTCAGTGTGCCAACAGCATCTTTGACTGCATGATAGATAATGTTCTTCACCTGCAAAGAGAATGTAATGAATGAAAGTAATGAAGAATAGGAACATAAAGAAGTGTTTCCACCTGCCCCAAATTACTAATTACCAGGATTTATAGTGCAATTGCCTATAAAGTTTGAACACATATAAGGAAAGAGCATCAACTAAAGTGATGGAGCTACCAGGAGAAATCTTACGTAGAAATGATTAGCTGATTTCCTCATTAACGTTCATATGCAATTGTTTAATAATATTCTGCATATGCTAAGATCTTTGTAAAAGGCATGCTAAACAAGTTGAATTACTTTAATTTCCACACACACACACACACACACACACATATACGTGGAAATTGTGATGTTCAAAAACATTAATACACCAATACTAATGTAATTTTTAAAAAAATGTAATTCAAAAATTCCTATACTATTAGGAAATTAAAAACCTGCAACTTAAACCTTTAACCCCTGGCATTTCTGAGTAAGATTTTGCCACTCCATTCAGCTTGCAAGCATCAAACCTCTAGTTTACCACTGTGTCTATCTTAAGGGAACTAACGATGGATAGGAGTTTCTTCTCTATAACTTACTTAAATAAATATAGGACGTGTGAAGATCCAAGAATATTACATTTTTTAGGCCTCCAATAAGCTCTGTGCAAGTGTAAAACCTTTATCTTTTAATCAGAGAGACTATTATGAGAAGTCAACATACTGTATAAACTAGTCTGAAATAAACCTGAAACTGATATAACTATGTCTTAGAATTCACTTAGTTAATATGGCCACAAAATACCTTTTTCTATAAAATCTTTAAGTAGTACAATTTATTTTTTGCAAATGGTATTCCTCCCTTCTTACAGATATGATATTCATCAGAGATTTTACCAGAAGATTTGCAAACATTTACCTGCAGCTTATCCTCATGGTTTGTGTGAGTATTAGATAGGTGCCTGAATTCTTGGGTCAGACGGAAGCAGTGTTTCACATGTTCTGGCGATACAAAATCTTCTGCCACTTTAATGCAGCTATACAAATTATGAACCTGAATAAACAAGAAAAACAATTAGGGTAGTGTACAATCCATAACACTGAAAATCCAATATATTCACCATTGCATCTGGTGTAAAAAAAAACTAAATAGATGAATACTACTTTGAAGTTCTTATGGACAATTTATGATACTCATGGGAAAATATATTAAAAGACCTTACTGCAATCCTAGACTTACAAACACAACTGGAACCAGAATCTCAGTTGTTGAACGCAGTCATTAGGCAAGACATCACATGGCCACTTCGCTCAATTATTGCAATCCTGGAACTCCTGGTTGTGCTTGTTAAGCAATCTCATGAGTTGATACTTGCCTCTCCATTCTGGGGCTAAAAATCCTCCATGGCTGAAAATCCTGCTTGGATTTCAGCACAGACCTTTTGCAGCCGGCTCAGTTTGCAACCTTCCCTTGCCAGCTTCCCACTGACTTTCTGGGGAAGCCATCAGGGAAGATTGCAAATGGCAATCACATGATAGTGGGGTGCTTGGCAACTGATTGTTAAGTGTGAACAGGGTGCCAAGCACTCAGACTGCAATTACATACATGGGTGCCACAATGTCCATAACTTCAGTCACAGGTCATAAGTCCATTCATCATCATGCTAACTTTGAACAGTCGCTGAATGAATGGTCAAAAGTCAAGAACTGTGTTTTAATTACTGGATGCACACAGTTCTCACTTAACCCTAATTGGGACCAAAATTTCCATAGTTAAGCAAAGCAGTCCATAGGCAAAATATCAAGTGACTGTGTTGCTTAGGGATGGCAGTTCCAGTAGTCCTAATAGCGGTCATTAGATGAGGACTATGTGCTGTCATCAGGTAAGCACTTCATGCTTCTCCTGCCCGGTGGAAAAATTCCATCTCCATCCTGCTGCCTCCTCCCCAGCCAGGCCTCATGTGCTCCCTTCAGTAGATGAGGTTCACTGCCCTCGCCTCTGCTTCAATTTCCCCATCTGTCTAACTCACCCCTATCTATTTCTGTCCTCGTGATTGCTGCCTAGACCCTACTGCTGCCACCTACCCTGCCGCCCTTGGTTGACATTCGTTGTCTTCTTGCTTCTTGGGATCCAGAGTAGCCCCAGAACACGTGTGGTGAATGGGGCAGGGTGGTGGGGACCTGTCTGCCAAAAGAGCTCCCTGGGCCAAACTGGCGGCGGATATAAGGGGGAAGCTCCCTGAGTGAAGGGCTGACTGTTAGGCAAGGTGGCAAAGCTTTGCGAGGACTTGCACAGTGTCAATTGCTGCCACCTTTCCCCGGGGAGCTGCTCATCCGCACCTGCACCATGCCTGCTCTGCTGGCCCATTCAGCTGCCTACTCCCTGGCTGGCCTTGCAACTCCCTTCTGCAGATGAGTTTCCACTGCACTTGGGAGTGGGCTGTACCGTTGTCTGGTATATGGATCTCGGGCCAGCAGCAGCAGAAGGCAAACAAAAGGTCAGTGGAACCATGGGGATGGCAGAGGAGGCACTGGAGGTGAACGCAGGGCAGTCAAAAGAGTAGAAAAGGAGAGGAGATAAATGTGGATGGGTTGCCAAGTGCCAAATTTTGTTCGCATATTCATGAAGGTCCCATAGGTGTAATTTTTTTAAAAAACCCAGTGTCCTGCAGGGTGGTCCAAAATTCCACTCACCTGATGTGGAGCCCCTGCAGGAATAAATACAGCATCTCCCAGGAACTGCACGATTGCCCAACCTTGAACTCCATATTCTTCGTACAGACGCTTACGAAGGGTCTGGTCCAGATACCAGCTTTGGTCATGGATTGGATCATGATCAGGGGGATTTTCTTGCCCCTGTTCTTCACCAACCTAGTGCAAATGTATTGGAATTCAATTATTCTAGATCTACTGGATAGCTGAAGAAATACCTCCTACTTACAATTACTTCATTACTGGAATATTAGCATTGTTTAAACAGTTCTATGGCAACGGCGACTGTGGCTTGGGGATGGGGGAGATCTGATTTTCACAACTAAAATTGCTGGCTGTATGACCAGACATCAATATTAGTTTTGTAAAGGTAAATCTAAGAGTTAGGTAAATCTCAGAAGTTTAAAATAAATTATTGGGAAAAGCAAAACCTATAGTAAATTCTCTATGTGTAATCCCTTACCTTCCGAAGAAGCTCCCTGATTTTTTCAGCATCCTTAGCAGCATAAATGTGCCACAGTGCCCCTGGCTTCTCCTTTGCTTCATGGATTCGTTGTTTTGTAACATCATCAGCATCTCCTTCATCTATGGTTTTCAACACTTCTGAAATCCAATTCAATATGTAGCTTTTTACTACAATGTGCAAGAAATAAGCAATTTTGGTAATAGCATAAGCGAGTCCCAGGAAAAAGCAGTAATTGTATTTCCTTCTGATAACAGAACACCAATTACCTCATGTGCAACTTGATTTGTCTTGAAGAGAATGTATTTTTTATAAGATCAAGAGCCTGCCGGGCTATCTATCCCAGGGGGAAAAAAACTCAGAAAACCATTCTTGTTCAGGTGAGATATGTATGGTTAGGGTATCCTGTTCATGGGTTGCCTCGCTCAGTTAGAACAGCACAGACACGTTTTACTTTTCATAATGTTCCTCATGATACCTGGACAGGTATCAGCAGAGACATTGCTTTAAGAGAAGTTGATACACCTATACAAAACTAAAATTCTCTCATGACTAGATATTTGTTTGTTCCTCCCATTGTTCCTCTGATGGTTTTTGTTCACAAATATTATAACTGGAAAGGGCAGCATAGAGGAACAAACAAAAACAAAAACAAACAGAAATTCAAGTTATTCCCTGGGAAAAAAAATCAGCTTGGAAGAAAGCTTACCATCATCGTGGGCACCATCTCCAATAGGGATTCCAACATATACCATAACATTAACTGCATCTGATACATCTAAATGTAAATTAGTTGTACCAACTCTTCGGTCTTCTGCCGTTATTAATCCTATGAACAACGCAACAAGGAAAAGAAGACTT
Organism: Vipera berus; assembly: GCF_964194415.1. Taxonomy (NCBI): domain Eukaryota; kingdom Metazoa; phylum Chordata; class Lepidosauria; order Squamata; family Viperidae; genus Vipera; species Vipera berus. The sequence goes on along the minus strand of NC_138203.1, from coordinate 216,368,971 downwards.
AAATAATCTTTATCCTACTGGTATCAGTATTTTTATTTGTGCATAGCACCCTTGCTTAACTCAATTCCCTATTATGGAATAACAACTGTGGGGAATCTGTATTTATGCAAGAGTTATCCCGACAATCAAGGGATAAGACTACCCAAAATGACATGTAGTTGCTGATGTGCCTGGAGGCAAAACAAAAGAAAGTTTGAAGCTGAAAACATGCACATCATTGCAATGTGGAATGTCACAGCCATGAACCTTGATACAATCAGAGTTGAAATACCAAGATAGAAAACTGATATTCTGGAAATGTGCAAAATGAAATGGGTCTGGAATGGATCACTTCCCATTAAGAGTGCATAGAATCTTCCTACTGCTGACAAAAAAAATCACAGAAGAAATAAAATAACTATCGTTATTAACCAAAGAATGTCACTGCTTGAATATAATCCAAAATGGCAGATTTCAACTAATATTAAATTAGCACGCCAACTAATATTAAACTGATCCAAATCTACACTCCAAGTCTACATTGCAGAGGAAAATGAACAATTATTTGGCCAACTTGCAATGTCTTGTCAACATCGCCAAAAAAAGATCTCATGTTAATTATAGGAGACTAGAATACTAACACTGGAAATAAAATAGCTTTTGGAATAAAGGAAAAAAATGGTCCTAGAATAAGAAATGAAGCAGAAAAGAGTGCTGTCAAATCTCTCTCTCTCTCTCTCAACCACTGTAAGTGGACATTACCAGATGGCAACACAAAAAACAAATTGATTATATACACAGCAAGCAAAGATTGATGAAACTCTATTTAGTGAGCAAAAACAAGATTTGCTGCTGACTGCAGGACAAATCACCATTATTTGCAAAAATCAAACTAAGAGAAACAAATAAAGCTATCAGATTAACAAGAACTCAGCAATTCTTCACATGATAATATGGCAAAGGTAAAAAAATACATTTAATGAATTAACTTTGATAAATAGAATGCCTAGAGAATTCTAGACTGAAATTTGTGATATCATTAAAGATGAAGCAAACAACAATATCCCCAAAAGCAAAAGAAGGCAAACTATCGGACATGCTAAAAATTACTGAATAAAAGGCAGAGCACAGAAGTTAAGAGGAATATTTGCCCTACTAAACATTTCCAAATAATAGCAGATTGAGACAAGTTGTAATAAGCAAGACAAAGAAATTGAGGCTAATCATTAAACTGAAAGGACCACGGAATTAATTTAAGAAAATTACAAAAATCAATAGATCTTCTGATGCAAAGATGATCATAAAAATGACAAAAAGGCAAAAAAATATATAAAGAAGATATTGTATAAATATGCAATAGAAATACACAAAACAGATCCGCCAAAACGACATGTTTAAATATATGATCGCTGAACGTTCTGGGAAATAGATGAGTCCTAAAAATATTGCTAAAAATAAAGTTGCAGAAGTTGATGAAACATCAGCAGAATTGTTTAAAATCTTACCAGATGATTCAGTTGAAAAGTACAGTACATACAGTTTGTAAGCATGTACAGAAAACATGACAATGGTTAAAGGACTAAAAAAAGATAGATTCAAATTGTAAATATCAAAAAAGTCATCCTAGATAATGGTCAAGCTACAGAATAATTGAACGCATTTCATATCTTTGGAAGATAATGCTCAAGACTCTGCAATCTAGACTTCAACATACTATAAACAAGAACTACCTGATGTACAAACTGAATTCGGAAAAGCCAGGGGCATCTGAGATCACATTGCTAACATCCACTGAATAATGCAAAAGGTAAGTTCCAAAAATATATCTATTTTTGCTTCATTGATTATACAAAGGCTTTTGATTATGTAGATCTTAAATGTTTAAAGGTAAAGGTAAAGGTTTCCCTGCACTTGCGTGCTAGTCGTTTCAAAGCCGAAGAGCCAGCGCTTGTCCGAGGACGTCTCCGTGGTCATGTGGCCGGCATGACTAGACGCCAAAGGTGCACGGAACGCTGTTACCTTCCCACTGTAGTGGTCCCTATTTTTCTACTTGCATTTTTACGTGCTTTCGAACTGCTAGGTTGGCAGAAGCTAGGATGAGTAACAGGCGCTCACTCTGTTACGCGGCACTCGGGATTCGACCTGCCAAACTGCCGACCATCTTAAAGACCTTAAAAACATGATGTACTGGGCCATCTCACCTGCCTAATGAAAGAATTTATAGGAATTCTTTTATAGGAAGCAACAGTTGAAATGGAAAATGAAGCAAATAAATAGTTCAACATTGGGAAAGGAATGCACCAATGTTTTATACTATCACCTTATATTTAACTTGGAGAAGAAAAAGTTGGAATTAAAACTGCTGGGAGAAACACTGATAATCTCAGGTATCTCATGGAAGAGAGGAACATGTAAGAAATCTCTTACTAAAGGTGAAAGAAAAAGTGCAGAGGTTAGTCGGGCTCTCATTATTAAAACATCTAAGATTATGACAGCACCTAGTGTCAATTCAATGCAAACAAGAGAAGAAGCCGAAGTAGTAACAGGCTTTGCTTTCCTAAGGCTTAAAAATTCGAAGAATGGTGACAATAGCCACAAAATAGACAGATGTTTAGGACAAAAACTCTTGACAGATGTAGCCAAAATATTCAACTGCAGAGACAATATACTGACCACTAAGTTTACATATTGTGACGGCTATGGTTTTCCCCATTGCAGAATATGACTGTGAAAGGTTAAATGAAGAAAAACTGGTATCACTGAAATGTGATGTTGGGAAAAAATGTTGATCTTAGAAATGAAGAAATTGGTATGGAACAATTATATTATTTGTGTCAGTTATGCTAATTATATAAATGTATGCAAATGCTCCCCTTCATGGATTACTGCCTTGTCGTGGCGAAGGGGCTTGCGTAATTCAATGAAGCTATGAGCTATGCCGTGCAGGGCCACCCAAGACGGACAGGTCATAGCAGAGAGTTCTGACAAAACGTGATCCACTGGAGAAGGAAATGGCAACCCACTCCAGTATCTTTGCCATGAAAACCCCATGGACAGTACCAAAAGGCAAAACGATATGACGCTGGAAGATGAGCCCCTCAGGTCAGAAGGCGTCCAATATGCTACTGGGGAAGAGCAGAGGGCTAGTACTAGTAGCGCCAGAAAGAATGAAGCGACTGGGCCAAAGCCGAAAGGACGCTCAGCTGTGGATGTGTCTGGTGGTGAAAGGAAAGTCCAATGCTGTAAAGATTTTTTCTCCATAGGAACCTGGAATGTAAGATCCATGAATCAAGGAAAGCTGGACGTGGTCAAACAAGAGATGACAAGACTGAACATTGACATCTTAGGTATCAGCGAACTAAAATGGACAGGAATGGGTGAATTTAATTCAGATGACCATCAGGTATACTACTGTGGGCAAGAATCCTTCAGAAGAAATGGAGTAGCCTTCATAGTCAATAAAAGAGTAGGAAAAGCAATACTGGGATACAATCCTCAAAATGACAGAATGATCTCAGTTCGAATCCAAGGCAAACCATTCAATATCACAGTAGTCCAAGTCTATGCCCCAACCACCAGTGCTGAAGAGGATGAAATTGACCAGTTCTATGAAGCACTACAGCACCTTATAGAACTAACACCAAAAAATGATGTTCTTATCATCATGGGGGATTGGAATGCTAAAGTAGGAAGCCAAAAGATAACTGGAATAACAGGCAAGTTTGGCCTTGGAGTGCAAAATGAAGCAGGGCACAGGCTGATAGAATTCTGTCAAGAGAATGCGATGGTCATAGCAAACACTCTTTTCCAACAACCCAAGAGACGGCTCTACACATGGACATCACCAGATGGTCAACACAGAAATCAGATTGACTATATGCTCTGCAGCCAAAGATGGAGAAGCTCTATAGAGTCAGTAAAAACAAGACCAGGAGCTGACTGTGGCTCAGACCATGAGCTTCTCCTTGCAAAGTTTAGGCTTAAACTGAAGAAAGTAGGGAAAAGCACTAGGCCACTCAGGTATGAATTAAATCATATCCCTGTTGAATATACAGTAGAGGTGACAAATAGATTTAAGGAATTAGATCTGATAGACAGAGTGCCTGAAGAACTATGGACAGAGGTTCGCGACATTGTACAAGAGGTAGCAACCAAAACCGTCCCAAAGAAAAAGAAATGCAAGAAAGCAAAATGGCTGTCTGAGGAAGCTTTGCAAATAGCTGAGGAAAGGAGGGAAGCGAAAGGCAAGGGAGAAAAAGAAAGATACGCCCAATTGAATGCAGAATTCCAGAGAATAGCTAGAAGAGATAAGAATGCCTTCTTAAATGAACAGTGCAAAGAAATAGAAGAAAACAATAGAATAGGGAGGACCAGAGATCTTTTCAAGAAAATTGGAGAAATGAAGGGCACGTTTAATGCAAAAATGGGCATGATAAAGGACCAAAATGGCAGGGACCTAACAGAGGCAGAAGAGATTAAGAAGAGGTGGCAAAATTACACAGAAGAACTATACAAGAATGAGCTTAACGTCCCTGATAATCACAATGAGGTGGTCACTGACCTCGAGCCAGACATCCTAGAATGTGAAGTGAAGTGGGCCTTAGAAAAACTGAGCAACAACAAAGCTAGTGGAAGTGACAGTATTCCAGCTGAGCTATTCAAAATCTTAAAAGACAATGCAGTAAAAGTGCTACACTCAATTTGCCAGCAAATTTGGAAAACTCAACAGTGGCCACAGGATTGGAAAAGATCAGTTTACATTCCAATTCCAAAGAAAGGCAGTGCCAAAGAATGTTCAAACTATCGCACCATTGCACTCATTTCTCATGCTAGTAAAGTCATGCTTAAAATCCTACAAGCTAGACTTCAGCAGTATGTGGATCGAGAACTACCAGAAGTACAGGCAGGATTTCGAAGAGGCAGAGGAACTAGAGATCAAATTGCCAACATACGCTGGATCATGGAGAAAGCTAGGGAGTTCCAGAAAAACATCTACTTCTGCTTCATTGACTATGCTAAAGCCTTTGATTGTGTGGATCACAACAAACTGTGGCAAGTTCTTAAAGAGATGGGAGTACCAGACCATCTTATTTGTCTCTTGAGAAACCTATATGCGGGTCAAGAAGCAACAGTGAGAACTGGACACGGAACCACTGATTGGTTCAAAATTGGGAAAGGAGTCCGGCAAGGCTGTATACTGTCGCCCTGCCTATTTAACTTATATGCAGAGCACATCATGAGAAAGGCAGGGCTAGATGAATCAAAAGTTGGAATTAAGATTGCCGGAAGAAATATCAACAACCTAAGATACGCAGATGATACCACTCTAATGGCAGAAAGTGAAGAAGAACTAAAGAGCCTCTTGTTGCAGGTGAAGAAGGAGAGTGCAAAACTTGGGTTGAAACTTAACATTAAGAAAACCAAGATCATGGCATCTGGCCCTCTCAATTCCTGGCAAATAGATGGGGAAGAAATGGAGGTAGTGACAGATTTTATTTTCCTGGGCTCCAAGATCACTGCAGACGGGGACTGTAGCCAAGAAATTAAAAGACGCTTGCTCCTGGGGAGGAAAGCCATGGCAAATCTAGACAGCACACTAAAAAGCAGAGACATCACCCTGTCAACAAAAGTGCGTATAGTCAAGGCTATGGTCTTCCCAGTTGCAATGTATGGCAGTGAAAGTTGGACCATAAGAAAGGCTGAGCGCCAAAGAATTGAGGCCTTTGAACTGTGGTGCTGGAGAAGACTCCTGCGAGTCCCTTGGACTGCAAGGCGATCAAACCGGTCAGTCCTAGAGGAGATCAATCCTGACTGCTCTTTAGAAGGCCAGATCCTGAAGCTAAAACTCAAATACTTTGGCCACCTAATGAGAAGGAAGGACTCACTGGAGAAGAGCCTAATGCTGGGAAAGATCGAGGGCAATAGAAGAAGGGGACGACAGAGAATGAGGTGGCTGGATGGAGTCACTGAAGCAGTAGGCGCGAGCTTAAATGGACTCCAGAAGATGGTAGAGGACAGGAAGGCCTGGAGGAATGTTGTCCATAGGGTCGCGATGGGTCGGACACGACTTCGCAGCTAACAACAACATGCAAATGCTATGAATTATTTAATAATGTCTTTGTCAAAACACCTAAACCACAGTGAAAATTTGGCAGATGAAACAGCTTTTTGGATATTAGAAGATACCAGAATCTAATATACAAAATAACAAGCTTATCATACTTCAGTTTGAAAGCTATGGGTTCTTAACAAATTTCTTTAACTAGTACTCATGTTTTCATTCTTGAATTAAATTAATTTTTTATCTTAAAAAAATAAATTCTGAACAAATGTGTCTCTCAAATTTTTTTGCTTATTTATTCGTAGACATATCTCACTGCAAATATTTTCACTTTGGGGACTATTAATAAGCATCAAAACACAGCTTTCAAATTACACACCATATGCATTGTACATTTTGGGGCCTAGATCAGGTCGCACAAAGTAACTTGGCAACCTAGATGCCAGATTCAGTCTTCCATCTCTTTTAGTATATTCTGGAAGAGGAAGATTCTCCATTAAATCTTCAAACCTGAAATAGGCAAATATCATATTAGATACAAGCATATAAAAAAATCAATAATAAATACCCAAATAAGCAACCTTTGTCTTCAGTCATCCCAACAGAAGGAACTTACCTTGTAGGCATCATATCCCTAAAATCCTCTCCTGGAGGCCAATCTTTTAACTTCAGTACCATAGGCTGCCCATCGTCTGCCCTTAGTCGTTCTGCAAAGTAGTAAATTACATGCAGTTTATGAGTTCTGTTCTCACTTTTTTAATGGAGGAAGTACAAGAGTGACAACTTAGATTTGCAACTGTACAGCTGAAGTAACAACTCAGAAAAATATTAGATTCAAAACAATTTAGTGTTTATTGATTAGTTTATACTGGGCAAGCCAAATCTTGTTCTTGTGCCCATGTGCCCTTGATATAATATCTTGCTCTTGTGCCCATGATATAATATTTTGTATCGTGCACAGCATATGATGGCAGGATGTATGTTCATCTAAATGCTGCCTGAAGTTGATGAAAAACACTGTCTGATGGTTATATTTGAATAATCATAAATTAGTGTGATTACCTTTATGCAGGGACTGTGAGAAATACAATGCATGTAAGATCTGGTATTGGACCCAATGACAAAATGTTACAAAAATTGAATACATACTTATACAAAAAATCTAATTATTACCACAAATCAAATAAACTTTTTCAACATCTAAAATGTAAAGAAGGATATTAACATAAAAGAGCAGGTAAGGTGAGGTTTTGTAGTATTAACAAAAATCAATTAGGGAAGCTCCATTGGTACAATAATTTGTTCTGTGCAAATATACTTTTAAAAAAAAGCTAAACTGAGAAAATCAGCATTTTTTTTCTTAACTGTAGAAATTCACAAAAGAGAATGGAAGTCAGAACATGATCTCATCTATCAGACTCCACTTACTAGAAATGATTTCGAAGCCATCCCAGAAGTCGCGCACTTTAACATCTGAGATTATGGCACAATTTCTACAATTGACCAGATCTACATCCTGATCTCCAAATTCTTGGCTAAATGCATCTGGTTTCCAGAGTTCAGGCTTCAGTTTCTTATGAACACCAGAAACTAGAACAGGCTGCAAAAGGATAAATAAACTATATAAGAAATTATTCTAATGTAAGATTTCTTTAAAAGATAGCTGGAAATGAATAAATGTACATAATAAAAATAAACCAGTAAAAGTCACTGAAACAAAACAAAACAAAACAAAAAAAGAGTGAAAAAGAAAAATAATCATCATGAAGGACAGCTTTAAGTAATAATAAAAAACCAGTTAACGTAACTGCTCAGTTTCTGTTTATCTTTTTTTTTACTCAAATGAAGAGTTGTGCATATTTACAAAACTAAGCCAGTTAATTTTCTATGTTAAGAACCGCTACTGCTTAGCTTACAATTAACGAAAGTACATATTTACCTGCATAATTTAATTAAAAAGTAAAATTATTAATTTTACATGTTTTTTCAACTCCTTTTAATAATGGTGAAGCTATGGATTTTAGATATCTTGACTGCTAGGGATCCTGAATAGTCTCAATTTCTGGCAGTTTACCAGGCATTGTGCACATGGCATTTTCTAATTATGGTTTGACTTTAACCAAGGACTTGACGTCTTAAGATATCATATTCTGTTCAGATTCAAATTTCCGTGTTTTTACTGTGTATTTGCTAATAACAGTATTTTCACAGCAGTTAGTTTGCCTTAAGGATAATACATACATTTTTATCATAGAAAAGATGATCCTTTTTTTTTACATTTACCTGTCCTTGTTTCCAACATTCTCTGAAGATCTTCCAGTTGTTCTTGTTGCTGGGGTCATGAAGACACAAAAGTCTTCCATCACAAAGCCAAGAATGAGAAGTATGTGGGTCCAGCACATTTAATCCCATTACCATTTCTTTTACTTCTTTATGAGTATCAGCTACACTGCTTGCTCGCTTGGCTGCATCAGACATTTTCTTATTTTCCACCACTGATGCAATTATATGATCAAGGAAGTTTGGCAAACTGGCTTTACTCTTGGCCCCCTAGAAAACAGAATTCACACAACAACCTAAGCACTCTGCTAAATTAAGGAGTATATCTTCGCCTGTGCCTTGGATCTTTCAGCCAAATAAGCACTTACAGAAAAATGAACGGCTGGCAGAAAGGAAAAACCCTAAACCCTCAGATATGTTAATTACATTCTCTAATAGTACAAATGAATATACTAATAGGTTTCACTGTTCAATAAAGTTAAACCTATTTATCATCTATGAACTTAAAAATATATCCATATTGCAAGACTGCAGGTTCATGAAACTCAGTGTAATGTCTTTAAGGGAGCACCCAATACATTTATGTTTCTGTTGAGCTGAAGGGACCAAAACATTACTGCATTCAAGCTATGCTCTATAAATGGGCCTGCCTGGTCCAATGGGACTGCACTGGAGGAGGGGCAGAGGTAAGCTGAAGGAACGACAACCCTTCTAGCACTCATCTCATAGCAACTCTCATAGGGTTCCACCCACTGTGGTCCAATGTCTATTTCAATTAACTTTATTCTCTCGTATTGTTTTATTTCATGGTATTCTCCCCTTCCTATTATCAAATCTTCTAGTTCTAACGTCTCATTCCTTTCAGCTAGATAAGCACTTTTTAATCTACCTAACTATACAATTAAGGAAAAAGAAAAAGTGTTCCCTTACTGTGGAAGTTCCAGAAAAAACAGGAGGGAAAGGAATCCCTGTGTCGAGTGAGGTCTGAGGCAGCTTTCCGGGCCCAGAGTTAAGCAAATCACGAAGACTGGAACCTTCTGTCTTGTTGCTTGAGGCAACTGGACCCAGCAAGAGACTATTAAAAAGCTTTGGAGTTAAAGGTGAGGCTTTTGTGTTGGAGTTAAAGGAATCCAAACCAAAAGGTGATGGAGATTCTTTATTGAGTACTGATCTCAAAGAACCTGCTTCTGAAAAACCGTGAAGGACAGCATATAAAAGAAAGAACAATTTTAAAAACAGAAGTACTTTAATAGTAGTATAATAAAGCTTGGCTACAATTACTCACTAAAAATGCAAGAATAGCATTAACAGAATAGGGTCCAGTGTTAAAATCTGTCAAGATCCTTCTGTATCTTGAACCTATCATTTGGAGTACAGGTAGTCCTCGAGTTACGAGTGTAATGGAACCTGCCCATTCCATTCGTAACTCGAAAACTCGTAGAGTGAATCTCGTACCTTGAATGAGATCACTCCCTTGCTTGTTAAGGCGCATGTGGCTCGTTAAGTCAACATGAGGTATCTATATCAGGGTGGGGAAGGCCATGGAGGGCCTAGTGATGGAACAGGCCCCCAAGGCCTCCCCAACCCACTAAGATACCTCATACTTCCCCCTCACTTCCTGCTGCGCCGGATTCACCTGGAAAAGGTCTGCCTCCTCTCTGCCGCAGTTCCTGCTGCCGCCCGGATCTAAGGCCAGGGGACACTTCCATGGCCCCCCCCCCACGGCCCGATCTGGGCCCCGGAGGCCTTTTCCAGGCTGCTGCCACCGGGAAACAGGCCGCCATAGAGCTACATAAGTATCCCCTGGCTTCAGATCTGGGCGGCAGCGGCCTGGAAAAGGCTCCGGAGACCAGATTGGGACATGGGAATGGCACGGACGCATCCCCCAGCCTCAGGTTCGGGCAGCAGTGGCCTGGAAAAGGCCTCTGATGTCCCGAACCAGCCTCTGGAGGCACATGAAAGCATCCACCAGCTTCAGTTCCGTTCTCTGTTGCAGAGAACAACGGTCTAAAGTACCATGAGATCACGTGAGATCAGTAGCGTAAGATCTCACCCCACTGATCTCACGTGATCTTGTGTTACTTTAGGCCTCTATTCTCTCTGAACGCACCGAAAGCCTGGAGCAGCCAAGAAAGCAAAGGATCTCGATCTTTGAAGGGTGAGTATTGAAGGCCTGGTGCCTAGGGAGACCCAGGCAGGGGCAGGGAGGGAGGGAATAACCTGGGTGAATGTTGCAGTGCCACTGCGGTCGCTCGTAAAGGTGAACGACTGCCGTGGTGCGGCAACATTCATGTTTTTGGGACTTGCTTGTAAGCACTAGGGGGCGCTCATCACGTAACTTTGAACGAGCGTTAAGTGAACACTCATAACTTGGAGATTATCTGTACTGTAGCAAAATATACTCCTTTTTTCTGGAGGCTGAGAAGACTGATAGAGCAGTAGTTAGCCTGAAGATTCTAGTTACCCTTTCTTTGAAATTAATTACTGATAAACAAGTAGTCAATTTTTAGAAAAGTAATTTCTCGTCATCTGCAAATTATACAGAATAAAGATGCCAAACATCAGAAAATGTTCGAAGAGTGAACACACAGTGTCTGAATACCTAAATTATGCTAAACACACAAATATATACAAAAAAACCCCCAAAGAAATTATTTAAAAAATCTCTATGCAAATTCTTCGCTTTATACAGCAAAGTCAACCCTAAGTGAACAAAAACTTCAATCACAGTTGCTCTTTTAGACTTGAAAAGCAGTTTACTTGGAAATGTTCTTGACTCTCTTTGCTTTTGAGGTCGTTGTCCTTCTTGTCACAGTACAGATTAAGGTCATCAACTAAAGTTTTCAGTTAGTCAACAGCTCACCTTTTGTTTCTTCTTTTGCCTTTTGAGTTGCTAAATCTGCAAGCCAATGCAATGCAGACGAAGGACTTGTTTCTGGACAAAGTGATTTGTTAGGCTTCATTTCCCCACTGTTGCTGGTAGCTGCAGTCTCTGCTTTAATGGGCTCCTCTACTTTGGCTTCTACATTTTCAGATTTTGGAGCATTTGTGTCCAATGGCTCATTCTCAGTTGTCCCTGCGGCACGGGAAAATGTGCTTTCATTTGCAGGACCTGATACACCAGGATTCATACTGGGTAGCTGCTGACATAGGATCACAGACGGTCAAAAATATTTTAATCAAATAATAAAAGCTAATACTAATACTAGTTAAGAGTAAGAATAAGACTATTTCAAAACACAATAGCTATTACCATATTGTGAAAATCATGATTATAAGATCATTGAAATAGTTTGGCAATTAACAATGAGATGATATTACGTAACCAGATCTATATTTTAATGTGATTACAGAATATTCAAAGAACAGTAATCTCTGGCTAAAGCTTGTGACTGATGACAGACAGAAACAAATACAGGATGGAAAGGAAGTCTTAACAAACTACTAACAGCAAGGCCCCATCCATTAAAATATCCAGTTGTCAGAATCATTTCCTTCAGAATTCAGGATTCTTTATTTGATCATTTTCCCCCATAAACTATCTAGCCAATGTTATCTCCAATGATTTATATTCATATTTTTCCTTACTATGGTCCTATTGCCCAATAAACAGATAAAGTACTTTAATGTTTTCCAGGATGACTTGATCTCTAATTTCTACATTTTCAAATCATATGACATGAGCTAAAACCTAATTACATTTGGCAATTCAGCTGAAAATGATAGCTGCAAAGAGAAACAAAAATCTGTCATCACGTTGGGACAGTAGCTATTGACAGGCACAATCTAAAACAGCAGAAGCATTTCTGTCACCATGTCTTTGGTCTAATCTAACTTGCCTCTCTACATCTATTAGCCAGTAGCCACTCTATCCAGAAAATGGCAGGTAGCAGAAGGCCAGTGTAGAAAATAGCATGCATATACATTACATGTAGGTCTGGAAGTGATGTTTGACAGAGAAGAAGAATCTCTCTTAATCTCTGATCTGGAAAGCAGCAGGAAATCTATTTGACTGCTGCAAAACTATGCATACTTTCTAAACAAGATCTTGTTAAGTGCATGAGTCCAGTTGGATTTTTAGTGGAATATACACATTTATTATTTTATCATTTGATCTGGGATTGAGTACCTCTTTAACAGATATAATGTAATAATGAAAACAATGTAGCTTTTAATTGCTTATCATCAGGTCCACCATATTGTAAACTGCACAAATACAGATTTTGTCATAGCTTTGGTCGGCTTGGTTACACGGTTCTTTTAGAGTTAAAGATATAATTATAACTAAACAATGAAAAAAGTGACTAAAGCAGAAGATTCTCATTTTAAAATTTAAAGAGTTTTGTACTTCTTTTGCCATATATCATTCAGAATAGATTAAATATGTAAAATATGAGTATCTTCTCAGCAAACACATTGTGAGAGATCTAAAAAATTACAAAAGAAAACATCCAATTAGTATAGTATTTATTTATATCTTGCTGTGGATATGCTAACTTTATTCCACTATGGATAATGCACATTGGGATGCTTTTAAGGAAAGTCCTACTTATTGTCAAACAGAAAACTCACATACCTGTGAAATCCCATTTGTGACCGCAGGTCGCAGCACAGATTTGTTCTGCCGATTAATACATGGACAGTTAGCTTTAATTCCCCATTTCCCACGTGCTGCATGAACCATGTCTCCAATGTTATATAATGCTAGAAAGTTAAAATATGATACTTTATACTCTGTAAGAAAAACTGGAAGTTTTGAAAAGCAAGCATAAATATTTATGTTCAAAATAGGGCAGAAATAGTGAAGGCTTTTTAAAAACAAGAAGCCTATCTTCAGTAAGTTCAAAAATTAACACATAACTCATTCTGAGGCTGAATAGTAAAGTTGTTTCTAGTGGAATAACATATTCCTTTATTGTGAATCTCTATAAAACTCCTCTTCTAAGCTGCTTCAGAGGTGAATTTTTTTTAAAAAAACTAGAATATATTCAGATCAGAATAAAAGAAACAAAATAGGCATGGAAAAACATTAATGATTACTAAAGTTTTACCTGTGCCAGGAATGATTTGTGTTGGCATGAGATTCTCTGGTTCATGTGACTGCCCTTTTGCACACTTCAGCCATGAGAAAACCTCTTCATCACCAATCTCCTCTGTTTCTGGAATAGGAAAAAAAATATTATGCTTTGGTGGCTTCAAAGTACTGTAAGTTAATAATTTTTCAAGAGAGCCATCCTTTGATTTTAATGGGCAATAGTTTCGTAGTAAGAAAATTTGTATTAAATCTGCACTGTGTGCAAACTGCACATATAGCATATATTATTTATGTTTAATATTCTGCTTTACAATACCAATATAAACAGGTTTACAAGACTAAAACCTAAACAAGCTTAAAATCAACCTTCCAACCTATTTCCCCAAAGCAAAATACATCAACTAAATATCTCCAAAGTAACCTACTTAATCTCAGTAATGAAAATCTGTGTATTTATATTCTAATTTTCTACATCATGTAAACAGGAAGAATGTAATCTTTGTATACAACATACACAGTCCTTGACAATTCATTTAGTGATCATTCAATGTTACAATGGCACTGAAAAAAGTGACTTATGTCTGTTGCAGCATCCCCGGGGTCATGTCATCAAAATTTGGGTGCTTGGCAACTGGCATGCATTTATGATGGCTGCAATGTCCTGGGGTCATGTGATCACTTTTGCGACCTTCTGACAAGCAAAGTCAATGGGGGAACCAGATTCACTTCACAATTGTGTTACCAACAACTGCAGTGATTTACTTAACAACTGTCATAAAGGAATGTCATAAAATGGGGCAAAACTCACTAAACAATTGTCTTGTTTAGCAACAGAAATTTTGGGCTTAATTGTGGCCACTAAGTCAAGGACTAGCTGTATTTTTGGAATTAACGAATGAGTGTTCATTACAGCAGCCTAAGCTGTTGTTTTTCCATACTAGACTTGAATTCACATATACTTCTAATTTGAACCTCCTTTTAAGTATCATCCCATCTTGGTGGTGCAGTGATTAGAATGCAGTACTGTAGGCTACTTCTGCTGACTGCCAGTGGTTTGATTCTCACCGGCTCAAGGTTGACTCATCCTTCTGAGGTTGGTAAAATGAGGACTCAAGATTGTTGGGGGCAATATGCTCTGTAAACCACTTAGTGCTGTAAAGCACTGTGAAGTGGTATATAAGTCTAAGTGCTATTCAGAGTTTAACATCAACAAGGAAAAAAAAGTCTCTTGTCCCTTCTATTGCTAAATGGGAGTTAGAAACTCATGATAAGTACCAAATGCTCAGAGATCCATCTCTCCTCATAGCATGAATTAATCTCCTCAAAAGACAACCTGCTAGATACAGTCTATTTGTTTAGGTTTACAATATTCTTGGACACTTTCTAAATACTCACCACTACGTGGACGGTTTTTTCTCAGACGGTAACAGTCCAAACATACCCCAAAGCCACATTTGCGACATACCCAGTGAATATTGAACAAGGTTGTTTCACATACATCACACATCTCTCTCACACCACGTACAGCTCTCTTCCAGGCCACTTTCTCTACAAGGAAGAAAACCAACAATTAAAAGGATGGCCAGTTATTCAGAGCAGCCATTTTAAAAAAATGTAAAGTACTTGAGAAAAACACCTCAATAGTTTATTATGATTTATTTAATTCAATTTTGAGACTGCGAGTTTAGAAATGAAAAACAAATATATATAGGAAAACTTGCAATTGACCAGAAAAGTACACATTATCAATATAACCGCCAAAACATAGGGATTGGGGGGGGGGGGATGGGGAGGGGAGAGGCAACAAATCTATCCCAAGGCTGTATATCACTAAGGTGAGAACTATATGAATCCTTGGGGAAAATATCATTCTGGAGAGCAGGCACGGCAACAAAGAAGGCACGCTTCCTAGGTCCTGCAAGGTGACAGGACCTAGGAGATTCCCGTTCTGCCCGACCTCATGAAAGGGAAGACGTAATTGGAGACAACCAGTCACTCAAATATCCAGGTTCTATATTATGAAAGGCTTAGCACCCTGAATTATATCTGGTAGCCAACTGGTAACCCGTGCAGCTCACAAAGCGGCGGGGTTGAGCGTAACATGACACATCCGCTTTTGCCACTGCATTCTGGATCAGCTATAGTTTCCAAATGGTCTTCCAGGACAACTTCATGTACAGTGTAGCACATTACAGTAATCCAATTTTGAGGTGACTAAGCCATGAGTGACTCTGAAGGACCTCCCAATACAGGAATAGGCGCAACTGGTGCACCAATGAACCTGTGAAAAGGGCCCTCTTGGCCGTAGCTCTCTTCTGTTCTTTCGGCAGGAGCTGTGAGTTTTGCAAAGAGCACAGATTAAGTGCTTGAAAACTAGAAGTTGGAGAAATTGAGGGGGGAAAATATATATACATAAATATTCTTGTGCATTTCGATACTGGATTCAGGATAACCTGCTTCACGTTTTTGAAGACTTACATCGGGAACAAACTCTTGAAGTCCAACACATCTGAAAGGCACCCATGCTGAGAAAAGTTGTATCGGCACAAGGCAAATAAAGGAAATTATGCCTATCAAGTTCCATAGAACCATATAATGTTAACCTAGCTTCAATGGAACGTAGGGTTTTTTTACATTATTTACTGCAACAAATAAAATATTGGCTTTTGAGAGATTTGCCTGAAATATATATACAATGCAGAGAATAAGCATGTGAAAAGCAACACATAAAATCCTGTTTTCACACATCAGATAAAATCATTTGGGAAAAAGATTTCTCCAAACTCAACGAGGACAAAATTTGCAGAAGAAAAGGGCAAATCATTAACAAATGGCTTGAATATTTTTTTCTCCCTTTTGATTATTCCCATTTCTATACATTTCACAGACAGATTAAAAAGAAAAAAGGAACTTACGATGAGGTTCTACCATCATCATTGCTTCTTTCTCAGACATTACTAGCTGACAGAACTGATCACCAACATTGGCCAGGATATATTTAGAGGTCTCCAAATCAATCCCTTCCGCAGGTGATGACGACGGGATCCACAAGCTCATAGCATCAGAATCACTTTGCTGGGGATTTAAGAATCCTTCCACTCGCAATATCCCCTTCCTAGTGAATATCAGTCTGAAACAGAATTGCAGATATCAGTTGCTCTTCAACAGAAAAATGAAATCCAGGCTTTCTTTATGGTATCATTCAAAATTAGCAAAATGGATCAATTATTAATGAATTCTATTTTTTTAAGAACACACACACACACCCTAGTTTTCAAAGGAACCTTTGGAGATGAAGCAGCAGAAGTCTAGAATGCTATGGAAGAAAAATAAAGAACTAATCCAACTGAACATGGATAAGAGCTTAATCCAATGAGCAATATTTATTGTGTGATATTTTTCCATTTTTATTGCATTTTGAAAATTGCCATGCCGCTGTTTAAGGTAACTCCTTGGGAGGGATCAGTCAAGATTATTTGAAAAGCTGCTATGAGGAACTGTTTCGGCATCTGTCAAGTAAAATTGCTCAGCTTTGTTCTGAGCTGGAGATAAGCTGCACACAAGTGCTGCTGAGTTGACTATGACAATGAGTTATATCGTTATCTAGGAAGAGTTTGAGCCTACCAGTCTCAAGGAAGTGGATAGAACCCTCAGAACTAATGCAAAACTGTCTACAAGTTACAACCATGACTGCATTTTTTTTTATTCCATTTATATCCTGCCCTTCTCCGAAGACTCAGGGCGGCTTACAATTTAAGCACAAACCAATGTGCTTGAGACCAGAATTCCAGCTGCTAAGCAAGGCGGTTATTAAGTGAATCACAACAAATTTTGCCACCTTTTTTTGCTATGGCTGTTAAGCATTATCACTGCAGTTAAGTGAATCGTGTAGTTTTTTAAGACAATCTGGCTTCCCCCATTGATGCTGCTTGATGCTGCTTGTCAGAAGCCAGCTGGGAAGGTCGCAAACGATGATTACGCGACTCCAGGGTGCTGGTTGCCAAGTGCCTGAATTTTGGTTACTTAATTGTGGGGATGCTGTGATGGTTATAAGAGCGTGCCTTTGTAACTTCAAACAGTCACTAAATGAATGGTTGTAAATTGAGGACTACCCATATTACACAAGACTACAAAAAAGATGTTGAGACTTTGGGAAAAGTGCAGAGAAGAGCAACTAAGATGATCAAAGGCCTGGAGACTAAAACATGCAAAGAACGGCTGCAGGACTTGGGTTTGGCAAGTCTAAAGGGGAGACATGATAGCAGTATTCCAGTATTTGAGGGGATGCCACAAAGAAGAGGGGGGGTCACATTATTCTCCAAAGCACCAGAGAGAAGGACAAGAAACAATGGTTGGAAACTGTTCAATGAGAAGCAACCTGGAATTAAGGAGAAACTTCCTGACAGGGAGGACAATCAACCAGTGGAACAGCTTGCCTCCAGGAATTGTGGGCGCTCCATCACTGGAGATTTTTAAGAGAAGGCTAGACAGTCACTTGCCTGAGATGGTATAGGTTCACCTGCTTAAGCAGGAGGCTGGACTAGAAGACCTCCAGCTCTATTCTATTCGTATTAGATCTATGTTCCTCCTGGTTAGTCACAGTTGACTGGGTGGTGAAATGTAGCTGGATCCAGACACTGTAAATTCATTCTTGAGTGGTTCTCAACGTGGTTCTGCCTACATTTAAGGATGCAGTGATCCATCCCCTCCTCTAGAAGCCATCCCCAGGAATTTTTGGAAATCATCTTCCCAGTGATGATTCATTTAAAATGAAAGTATGCTTTTTCAAGAGGCAACTGGACTTTCTTGTTTTTTCTTTGAAGACGTTTCGATTCTCATCCAAAAAGCTTCTTCATCTTTGACTGGATGGTGGGGAACGGAAGGGTCACTATCTAGTCATAGTTGAAGAAGCTTCTTGGATGAGAAATAAAATGCCTTCAAAGAAAAAACAAGGAAGTCCAGTTGCTTCTTGAAAAAGCACCTTTGGGACAACCATGACCTGGATGACTGAGAATCTCCATAGACGATGTAGTATGCATACTAATAGTTTCTTTAATATACAGATCTGCAGTTTAAAGTACCAGCATACAGAATATCTTCCAGGCTGATTATAAAATGGCCCATATAGGTTTTTGACCACAAAACTGTATTATTGAAAAAAACTGAAAGGAGGAAAATATTACTGTTGATTAATGTAATTATAGCTCTGCAGATTTACTCAAATCTGTCCCAAAGGGTCCCTGGAAATTTTGAAAATGCATTGGAAAACTGTTACGAGTGGAACTCTACACGTGTGATGCTGCACTTCATCTTAAGAATTATTTTTTTCTGGGTCGACTGCTTACATCCGAGAGTTAAGTAAGATTTCTCATAGAAGCAACAGTGTTAGAAACTCCAGCCACATGTTTCCACACCAGTCAGATGTTTCCACACAGTTTTAATATTCATTGTTATTCTGTTGCACTGGTCTGAATTATGCATGTAGAATTTCTCTGGATCTATAGAGGACTACAGAAACTATGTAAGATCAAAAGAGATCTTACTTACTGTACTTACTTAAGAGAATGATAATGCTAACAAAGGAGAGGGTAAGGCCTTTCTGAACACACCTGCGGAAGTGAAAGAACCGACAGGCTACAGTAGAGTCATCCTGTTCCTGTTCCTTGAACTTTCGGTAGCGTTCCAACCGGCATTCTCGGCACTTGTGCAGATGAGGAGCCACATTGATGCAGGAGCCATCCTGGAGGAAGGGCTCCCCTGATTGCTTCAGCTTCCTCACCTTACTCATATCTTTCAGTACAGACTGACCAACTACAAAGCAAAGCATCTGTTAGAGTATTACAAGCAGGTTACAAGGCAGCATTTTTACCAATATCAAAAAGTATTTACTTAATCTATAGAATGTATGTTTACTCAAATAGAGCGGTTATTCGATAGGAGCAGGATTCTACTTGCTCCGAGCTGATTAGGCGATAGGCCTTATCCAATCTTTGTACAATACTATCAGTGCACAGCAGGCTCTTCAACAGGTTTAATATTTAGGCAGAAATAGTAGTATAATCCTATTCTCCCACTGTACTTACCCTTTGTTTGAACAAAATGATACTTAAATGATAATCAATATATTTCACACTACAACTATCACAGAGATTGTAAGTACTTAGGTATATCAGATATGACCCACGGTATACTTAGCAGTCCTATTAACTTCCTGTTCAGCTTGTACCTATATTTTCCCCAGTAATTAGACTTCTTTAATTTTTAGAGATTGGAAATGTAAATAATTTAAATGAATGCTTTCAATACCAAATCTGATGCAAGGATCTCAGGGACATGGTATATGTTGGTTTTTTAACTAAGCATGTTCAGTAAGGATAAATGCTATAAGCTTTCTAGGATTTGGAAAAATGCTGGTGTCAGCCATTTCCTAGTAAAATTTCTAGACTGTTACAAAGAGCTACAGAGATCTTTGTGATTATACAAAATACCTCTCTGGTTTATTAATCTCTTTCCTTTTTATGTTAATTCTCCAACCATTCTTTCTAGTACCTACATAATGCCACCCTCCAATTCCCTGGTACTTTGTCTTTCTATTCAAATTCCTGTAAATCAATCCCATATATAAAATCTGTAATAACACAAAATATTCTTCTTTTAATCTGATTTTCTAAATAAGATTTACTATGGTAGAAATATCATGTATCTGAACTGAAGGCAAAGCCACATTTATTCTATAAAATACCATATATTTTACGTAGCTTTGTATACAGGCTGAGTTTCTACCAATGCACAACTTATTTTCCTGACATTTAGCATCTTAAGAAAACAACGCTTTACTCTCTTCTGAATTTATACACCCATACACACCCACGCCCCACTGGAAAAGCTTGCAAAATGAGCTGAATCACATACATCCTGTATGTATTTTGTAGCTGACAATATAGCAGGTATGTAAATACTGAGCTAAGTATTCCATCATCTGTCCTCCCCAAATTACCAAACTCTGCCTTTTTAAAAACAACGTCACCTTTCAGGGGGGCTGTGCGAGGCCTGCCCTTAGGGGTCTGTTTCCCTTTCACCTTCCCCATGAGTAGTTCAGCATTCCGCTCATCATTGGGGCCCAGTTTGCCAATCAAATGCTCTGGGATCCCCTTCAGACAAGCTTTGGTATGCAGTTGCTCCTCAGAATCACTCATATCCGAGAGGTCACTATTGGTGCTAGAATCAGAATCCTGTTTAGACGGCATGCTCCGCTCATCTAGGGAAAACCTTTTTACAGATTCAAAGGGGAGTTTGTTCTCCAGTCCTAGCTCTGCCTGTGGAGAGAAAAAGCCACATGGATGTCTGCCAAACACATTAGAGAAAGTTTTCATTAAAGGATTGTCCTGTTGCCCAGGCCCAACAGACGGCTTTTCTTCTGTTGGACTAGAGGAGAGCGTGGGCATTTCAATAGGCTGTGTCAGACTGCCAACTGGCGAACTAGAACGGCCATTCCCCAGAGTAGATGAACTCTGAACACCGGCAAAGAGAGTTGCGCTAGGCACACTGGGCAGCATCTTGGAGGAATCTGTCATTATAAACAAGCTTTTCTTTTTAGCTGAAGAGTCAGTTGAGGTGTGCAAATCTGGCCAGCCAGAAGCAATCTTGGAACCAAGGCCTGAAGAGGGAGAAGCAGAAGCTCCCGACTGCTGAGCTGAAGATGCAAAGCTACTGAAAGGACTAAGTTCTGATTTTTCCGCAAATGCCAAAAAAGGGTTTGCGGGCTCTTCTCGGGACAATTTGGGAGGTTGTAAAAAGAGATTTTCATGACTATCAGGAGTTCGTGTGCTCATGAGGTTTCGTGGAAAAGCCGGAGTAAGAGTAGGCATGGATTCCAGTGGTTGCTTTCGTTCTGGAGGAGCGCCCAACTGAGTTCCAGGATTAATTTCTCCAGTGAGGCTTTTAGTTTTGCAGATCCCCAAACTCTGGCTCTCTGAGCTTTTTTTTAACGAGTCCTGGTTTGGGGATTCTTCAGTCGGATTTTCTGACAGAGTTGTGAAGTAGTTACTGGAGGGAAGATTCTGGGACATGCACTGAAAAAACAAGTTCTTTGATGGATCTGAGTCTTGCTGGACTTCATGACCAGTGCTACTACCAAAGGAAAATCCAACAGGTGCCTTCTCTGAAGCTAATACGCCATTGGACTGGCTTGGCCCACCCTCAAACTCTAAAGGCTGAGATGCAGATGAGTGCGTCATTCCAAATCCTGCAGAAGCCAATGTTGAATTTTGGGTATTCTGAAATGAAACAGTTAGGCAGCTAATTACGTTCACCCCACAAAAAATCCAAATTTCACCATACCTAAGACATATTTCCCCAATATACTGGCCTAGCAGGTCTTAGCAATATATATTCTATATCAAAATGATTTGGCAGGCTGCCAAAATTAATTCAGACTGACAAGTCGCTAAATCTATATAGATAGGTGGGTTCTTTTCACAAAGCTGACTTTTTTCTTTTCTAAAAAATAACGTATGATTCCAGATTTGTATTCCCATTTCTGAAACACCTAAACTGTCAATTTGTGCATTGTAGCAATTATTCTGAAATACAACAGTTATTCTGAAATAGTGTTTCCTTAAGCAGGGATAGTAAACATCTAGTCTACCAGTTCTGTCCAAGTCTCTTCTCTCTTTCCCCACCAAGTCCCTCTCTCTTTTGCAAATTGTTTCATTTTTCCTCTTTCAAAGGGGGGGGGGGAGGGTGGTCCAGATGGAATTGGCAGAAATGGATCTTTCTGGCATTTCTTCAAAAATACCATCAAGATGTGTTCTGCTCTGCCTGAACTTTGTATTTCCTCCATGACGTGAATAGAAGATGTGAGTGAAATCAGTAAGTTTACTGAGTTGCCTCTGCCTTCTTCAATAACTTCTCTGACGGAGGAAGACAAGTGCGGGATAAATCACTTCAGGGGCTGCCGTATGTTCTTTGTTTAGGGAAAGCATAAAGGACATTCCATGCTGGACTGCCTTCATATAAAGCAGGGAAGGGCAAGACTAGGAGCAGTAACTCAATATGTTGTCCTGCGCATAGAATTTTTCTCTGTGCAAAAGGAAAACAGAACACCATGATTTTGAATCCCATTTCCAAACCAGATCGTTTCCCACTTGCTCCACATTGTAAAAAAAACCCTCCATAAATAAACCATCTTCTACAAATAATGATATAACTTGCTTTTAAAAAAAAACTTTTTTACTCAGATAATCAACGTACACTAAACTGGAGACTTTTGAGTTCCAGTTTCATTTATTGTGCAAATTGGTATCTTTTATCTAATGAGGACCCAAGAGAAGGGTACGTTTGTATACTTCTTCTTACTTTCTATTCACACACTGTATTTAGCCTTCTTTATGGAATACTTACTGTTGCAATTCTACAAAGAAACTTTTCCAAATTCCTATTATGCATTCCCCTTCTTCTTCCATCTCGTTGTGACCCCATCAAAACTGAACAAATGTATACAAAACTATGAAGTGTGTGTAAAAACAAATGCAAAGTGGCAATGTATCAGTTTATAACGTATCTTTTGATGCCATCTGATATAAAATCCTAGCAACTCCCAAAAGGTCTTAGCATTCTACACTGGCATCAGTGTATCAAGTATAATGTAATATGCTTTACAATGCTAGGTGTTCCTCAAACTAGCAATAAACAACTTACCTCTCCCTGGATCTGCAAATGCCCCGTTTTCTGCTTTTCTTGACCAGAAATTGTATCTGAAACCTGTGCAGAAGTTGGTGTTGTCCCAGTTGTAGCAATTACTGTGGGAGCTGCCACTAGACCTTGACTGCTCTGTTCTACGGACGTTGTCATCTCTTCACCTCCAGCTCCACTCAACAGGGCTTGTGTGGAAGCTGAAGAAAAGGGAGGGAAGGCTGCAGGAGTGTCACCACCTACTGGTTCATCTTGGGCCACAAGAGTTCGTCCATTCTCCTTCGTGTATGTGGCAAAGCGAATACTTCGATTAACTGGAGAAACAAATGAGGGAGGTTGCTTGGTCTTTGGATCCAGAGTCATGTCACCACTTCCCTTCCATGCTCCTTTATTTGCCTCGCCATCATCGTTTCCGTTGGTATCCACTTCAGCCCTTTCCTTTAGCTTCTTTGCAGCATGGTCACAACCGGTATCAGAAGCGCTTTTTCTTCGTCGTCCATCTTTTCCATCCACTCCCTCTCTCTTTTTTTTCCCTTTGGAGGATTTGCCTGCCTTCAGGGGTCCCCCCTATAATACATAAAAACTTTACACACCTCTGAACAAAGTCAGTAGAAATCATTATTGTTACCTATCCAAAGATTTTAAGAAATGTTGCTTAATGTTAAGGAACTTTAAACAAGTAAGATGCTTTAAATAATACTTTGAAAGTATGTTTAATAGATCAGAAAGCAACTTAACGTTCATTAATTTGCACATAATTCCATGCCTGCCAATTTAGACTATGTTTGACTGAATTTCATATGGCTTATCCTTAAGTGTATATAGGTTCTGATTGTAATTTAGCAAGTCAAATTTGCATAAGCAAAAGAAACAAGAAGGCTCTCTTAAACTATTACAATAAAATAATTATTAAACTATTACAATAAGGTGATTATTTTGATTAAGTCACCTATCAAACCAAGTTTATGATTGGAATCACACACTGCCCTTCTGCATAAATCCTGGTTTACGTATCACGATGACTGGGTTTTATATAACATGCAAAACCAAGTTCAAATAAATTATGATATATGAGCCAGATCTTCTGATAGCTATATGCAGCTCACAAATCACATGCAGTCCTTAAAAGTCTCAAGTACACTCTGTTGCATATGCTTATCAGTTCCCTTCAATATAGCCTTTGTCACTAGAGTTGACAACAATCTTAATATGATCACTGAATAACAGAGATTCACTACAGTCTCATCTCTCTACAGTAATCTTCCCTACATTAGGGGTAGATTAGAACCTCCAGTCAGGTGCACAACAGTATGCACACCTGTGTGTAATATGAGTAGACCCAAGTAGAGGAGGTATTGGAGAGATAATGCAGCTCTAGCTACACACCGTTATTTAGCCTACAACTCTTTATATCATGATCTACTAAACCACAGTACCTCATTCTGAACAGATGTGTCGATCACTACATGAATCAGTCGAGGATCTACTGACTTGATTTCACCAGTCTGTTTTTTATACAATGAATCCAGAAACAAAAAAGGAAAAAGAAAATCCAGTATTAGAGGGGGAAAAATATTGTTCACAAAGTAGCAATTAGTCTCTACAAAGTATGTCTCCAGGCTATGTCAACTTCTGTTTCGACATCTCATACCTTTATCATCCTCATTTTTTTTAAAATGGCCTATTATATGGTACGCTTTCACTGATTTCTCTTATTTGAAAATTATTCTAATTACATATTAATTATATAAATCTAATATTAGGAATTATAATTTGTAGTAATGCTTTTATGTTTAAATAAACATTCAAAGTGCCTGTAATTTTCAATTATACCAGATAATACACAGATAAGACTGAAGGTATCACATTCCGTCAATAAAAGAATGAGATATTTCATATATTCCTGCAGTACTATCTGCAGTTCTATAGAGAGTCATGTCTAAATTCAATTTTGACACAGTACTAAATCACCTATTAGGTCTATAAGTTTCATCAAACTTATAGACCTTATAGACCTTTATCATCCTCATTTTTTTTAAAATGGCCTATTATATGGTACGCTTTCACTGATTTCTCTTATTTGAAAATTATTCTAATTACATATTAATTATATAAATCTAATATTAGGAATTATAATTTGTAGTAATGCTTTTATGTTTAAATAAACATTCAAAGTGCCTGTAATTTTCAATTATACCAGATAATACACAGATAAGACTGAAGGTATCACATTCCGTCAATAAAAGAATGAGATATTTCATATATTCCTGCAGTACTATCTGCAGTTCTATAGAGAGTCATGTCTAAATTCAATTTTGACACAGTACTAAATCACCTATTAGGTCTATAAGTTTCATCAAACTTTGGGTTCACTAAAATAGGAAAGTATTTATTTATTTTATTTTATTTTATTTTATTAGATTTATATACCGCCCCTCTCCAAGGACTCGGGGCGGTGTACAGGGCAATTAAAACGCTAAAAACACACAAGGTATAAAAATTAAAATAAGATTAAATCAATAGCCCTAAGTAATAAATACATTCTAAAATTTAAAATTTTTAAAATTTAAACTCTAAAATCCAATCCCTCAGTCCAGGCCAGCCTGTTCAAACAACCAAGTCTTCAGGTCACGGCGAAACGAGCGAAGGTCGGGAGCCATCCAGAGCTCAACCGGTAGTTGATTCCAAAGGGCTGGCGCGCCCACAGAGAATGCTCTCCCCCTGGGAGCCGCCAGTCGACATTCCCTGACCGACGGCACCCTGAGGAGGCCCTCTGTGGGAGCGCACAGGGCGATGGGAAGTTAACACCGGCAAGAGGTGCTCCCATAAATAACCCGGACCCATGCCATTTAGGGCTTTATAGGTCATCACCAGCACCTTGAATCTCACTCGGAAGACAACTGGAAGCCAATGCAGCTCGCGGAGCAGAGGTGTTACATGGGAGTATCGGGAGACCCCCATCACAACTTGCGCGGCTGCATTCTGCACCAGCTGGAGCCTCCGAGTGGTATTCAAGGGCAGCCCCATGTAGAGAGCGTTGCAGTAGTAGAAATATCTACTATCTTTTTAAAATAAACCACAATTTCCTTAAAGAATAGAGCACTTTGGTTCATTTTAACTTCTTGTTTGTAAACAAATCAGGACCATAACCTATAATGTAACTGGTTTTATTACTTCTAGTTAGAGTTTAAATGAAACAAAAATTTATGCTCACATCACATTTAAACTCATCTTGGTTTAAAACTAGAAGCAGATACATCCCATCTCCATCTTTATACACAAAAGGCAAGGAAGACAAAGTACACAAGTGTCAAATAAATTAAGAATTTCCTTCATTATCACTAGATTATAACTTGCTATTATTTCTGAACTAATTATAATCTGTTGTTATTCCAACTGTGTGAATCCAATAATCTGAACAAAAACATCAGCAAATGAACCGAATATGACAGAATAATAATCTTGTGAGGTGAGACTTTGGATAGGCACATTCATTTTCCATAATCACTTTTTATTACACATTCTTGGCAGCAGAGAAAGCTGCTAAAGATTTTAAAAATACTTGATATAAAAAGCCATGGGCTGAAGAGAATATATTTTAATAATATTCTGAATTTTTATATAAGTATTGAAAGAGTTGGCAATATATGGAGTACAATGTCCCAAAACACTGCCTAAGAAATCCCAAAATAACATCTGTAATATATTCTTGCCTAGAATGAGATCCCATGGATGAAATAACTGTAATCTTGTGAGATTTAACAATCTCACAATATTGTGGTATTTTTTGTAGCCCCATCTTCAAATGATAGCACTTATTAATTGTATGATATCACATTCTAAGAAATTCTTTTGCCTGCATAAATGGACTTCACTTCTCAAAAAATTTGCCTGGAACTGCAAGATAGGCAGCATATAAATTTAATAAAGAAACGTAATGAATAAAAAATGCAAGGTGTATAGTAGCATATTAAAAAAACACAAAAATGCATGTTTTTAAAAAAATGTATAATTGTATTTGTGATATGTGAATTTTAGAAAATTAAGAACCTAGCAGCTTTTAGAAGCTATAAATTCAAATAAATTACATTTGCATTAAGCTCACTTTTTGTAATGAGCATTACAAACCTTGAAATGGACAGGTAACTCTGACAGACTGTGGAATGAGGATGCACAAGGTGATTTCATAGTAGGCAACAACCTGTACTAGATCACCCAGAAACTGGAAACATTAGACATGAGGGATCTCAAGCATCTACTATATACACTCATTTGGAAGACCACTGGCGGATAAGCCGACCTTTTTTTTAAAAATCAAAATACCAAACAAATGTGCCATCCGTGGATAAGATGATCCATGTTTTGATTTCATATCTGAGGGTTGCTAGATCCATGAGTATATATGGGAAATAAGGGTACTTTTAAAAAAAGATTAGTATACTTGCAAGTAAGCCAAAGCCAAATGTATCTGGCGCTTAAAATTCTTGACTTATCTGCAAGTAACATACCTTAGCTTCCATGCCTGTGAGCAACTTGGGCCCTCATAATGAGCAACTTGGGCCCTCATAAAAACACTGAAAAAGCAGAAGTACCAGAGGTTATGGAATGATCTGCTTTCAATGTTTTCCCAAGGAAGCCACTTGCATCGTTGTGCACTGATTTCTCTTAAATCAGGGGTCTTCAAACTTGGCCCTTTTATGACTTGTGGACTTCAAATCCCAGAATTCCTCAGCCAGGCACACTTAACAACACAAGACTCAAGTGTATGTTCTTTGCCCAGGCATAATAAGGACAATTTATGTGTATCCAAGAGGAGGTGGTTCTCCAGCAATGTTGGCGCTTACAGAATAAGGATCCTCAATGCCATAACAGACTGGAGTTCACACTAAAGTATATACGTAGTAATTAGAAGAAAGTACGAATTACATCTTAACTAAAATAACTGAGAAATAATTATGATAAGATGAATAGAGAGATCAAAGAAGAATACAGAACTTAAGGGGAAACCATGACTAGGAGCATTTGCTCTATCCAAACATGCAGGGAATCCAGTAAAATTTTTAAGTTTTGTTATGATTCAAAAAAGAGTACTCACAACTGCAAAACTCAAATACATAATGTGGAGACTTCAGTGCAGAACAGTATAACATTAAAATCAATTCAAGGGCCAAAAATAAGGTTACAATTACTAATAAATGTGACTGAAATATATGTATACAACATATATTTATAAAATAATATTATATATAATAGATATTATAGTAAGCATAATTTACAAATTTACCATTCTCTTAGAACAAATGTTTTCTTAAATAAGTAGAACAATTAGTCATCAAAAGACTACTAGAGAAAGTATCAACTTTGCCATACAAAGCAGGGAGTTCATCTGTAACATCCTGTTCAGTAATCTGAAATGAAAAAATTGGACCTCAAAATCCCATAAGAAAAGCTTCACACCTCAGTCAAAACCACCTCCATCAGACGTGTGAGAGGATCTTGACAACTCACAACTGCAGAGACCCAGCTGATTTCCTCTTCAGGCTGATACACCTTCACTCTTTGACCCTGTATACTGTAAAGTCCTGGAAAAACAGTTCCACATGCTCATATAAGACAGAATTTAAAAAATAATCAAAGGATTTAACAGGGAAAAAAATACCCTAAACAAAAAGTGCTCATTTCTTAATGTACAAAATATACACAAAGTTTTAAGTATTTGACGGATATAAATAAAAATTGTTTTAAAAGGTGTTATTGTGAAAAATAGTTACCATAAATGTATAGGATAATGAATCCATTTCTAAAATGTATTTAAAAATATTTAAATTTGCTGACAGTAGCAATCATCTTTTATATGAACAAATTAGCAATAACTAGTGAAAACATGCAATGGAATTGGAGGACACCCTTGGACAAACTGCCTTTATTCAATACAAGGTCATGCAACTTGTTCTCTAGAATTTTCAGCTACAACCCACATTTTTTTTTGCAAATACTTTTACTCACTCTTGGCTCAAGTATAGCAATATCAGGCTGATCTTTGATTTAATATATATCTCAATTATCAGGCATGGGGACAGCAAAAAAAAAAAAACCACCCACCCGTCTCTATTTAAAACATAAAATGAGTAAAAAACAAACATATCAGTAAAAAACTAAAATCAGGTGCTCTAGCATCAAAAAACAGTTCAACACAACTCAGGTCTCCCATGCCAATAAAAGTCTAGAAAGGAGATCAGACTTTGAGAAAGAGAATGTGATTGCCTGGGAAAAGGCCTTCTTCTCTATACATTTCAAATATTCTTTACTACTGCCTGGCCAAAGGAAGACTGTGAGTTAAGAACATAATTTATAATGGAAATTGTGATTATTCAGATAACTTAATCCAAAGATATTTAGGACTTTTTAAAGATCATGACCAGTATTTTGAACTATGCCCTAATCAACAATCTCAATACTAATATTTTGAATCTTAATCAGCTGAAACTTTCCAACATTTTTCAGAGGAAGCTCTGAATAAAGATAAATTATAGTACTCTAAAAAGCACATGATCCTGAAGCTTGAAAGAATGGATTCAAGTGTTCAATAATATTAGCTTCTGGCCACATTTAATACTTCAACACACAGATTTAAAACTAAAATCTAGGAATATATATAACATAAAAGAGAAGTAAAGGCCCAAGACCAAAAAAGGTTAAGCCCTATATATTGATATATTGCCTATACTGTCCAGGAGCACTCTTATCTAATCCTCTGCAGATATCAAGCCTTTACTTCAAGGGGTGTGAATGCTGAAACCCATTTTTTGAACAGCATAAAGCTGCTTCAAGTGATTTAGAGCAATACTTGATTAATTTTGGGATTTTTGCTTGAGAAGCCTGAAACATAAGAAACATTTCAAACAAAATGAGGCTTTAAGTAGCACTTATCAGCATAATCTAATTGCCATCAAAATCAAACATATTTTTTTTAAAAACCCTATCGTTGATCTTACCTCTGCTAAAGATCTCTTGAAGCTTCTGATCACCAATCAATGCATTGACAGCATCTCTTAATAAAGGCTGCTGTTGGAGAAGTTGGCTCTGACTTTCTGTTGGCATCTGCTAACATGTTTTAGTTTGAAAAAACAGACAAGAATAAAACAAAAGCATGAATGACACTGCCAAAATTGTTCATAGATAATGACAAGAGTCCAGGTTTTAGAGCTGCTTCTAAGGTTAAAAGTTCTTTTGATATTATATGGTTCTGCTCCTTCTCTCAAGCATATTGTAATATTTGATACATATAAAAATATGTATCAAATATTACCAACCCAACACAACCTTACAGAAACAGAACAAGTAGTGTGATGGATTTAGGTATGACCTTCGTGCTACTTTCATTAGGGGTAACAATATGTGTTAAAGCCTTTGCCCAGCACATACCCTAAACTGAAAGTCTTGTATCCACATTTTACTTGCTTGTATGCCACCCATTCCCCCACAAAAGCCCATGGTGGGTAATGGTAGCAACATAAAACAATAATTCAAGTACCCCACATAAAAAAGTGACAAATGAAAATTTTTAAGGATTAAAGATTAAATTTTAAAGATCAAAAACTGACAAATACAAATGTCACAGACTTGCAAGCCCCATTATACCACACTATCTTCCGGCACTATCTTCCTGAACATTCTCCTGAAGCACAAGAGGGATAGAGCTTATTAGATCTCTACTGGGTGGGGGTGTTCAAAAATGAACGAAACTACTGAAAATGCCTGTTTCTGAAGATTTTATCAGTTGATGATCTGGTAGGAATGGAATTTATTTGACCTTGCTGAATGGGCAAATGAATACAGGAGAAAGTGCTTCCACAGCTAGTCAAGTCCAGAGCCATGCATCGTTTTAAAGGTGACAATCAACAATCCAGAAGCCAAATAGCAACCAGTACAACTTCCAAAGCAGTGGAGACAACAAGAATACTGGACCACATCCATTACTGCCATGCCACCAAATTCTGTAATACCTATAGCTTCCAAATACTTTCCATGTATAGCCCTATACAGAATATGTTACAGTAGTCAAAAAAAGGTAGACCATAAGTTGATTGCAAGCAGGGACTCTTTGTCTGATATATAAGAGGTGGCAGAGCAAATGTCCCCCTGGCCACAACTGCCATCTATTTAAGCAGCAGTGTAAATCTAGGAGAACCTTCAAATTGTGTACACCTGAGTAGAGGTATCCAACTCTGTTCAGAGTCAACAATGGGATTTTCTTGAAATTGATAGGTCTAAAGCCATTCCATCTTGCAGGGATTCAGCTGCAGTCTCTTCTTCCTCATCCAGACTAGTTAACAGCTCAGTTACTGTTTCCACTACATAAGCTGCTTGGTCCAGAAATGAGATGTATAGTTGGGTATCATCAGCATATTGATGATACCAAACCCAGTGTTGGTGGATGGGATCTGGGACAACTCACTGTGACCGCAACCAATTTGCCATAGCTAACTCACTGCAGCCAACTCACCATGAGATAACACGCCACAGGACAAGATATCACATTAATATTGAAGAAATAGTGGAACAGAATCATTAAAGAAAGGAGAAAAGGAAGAACAAAATGAAATATGAATGCTAAACATTTTCTTAAAAATTATTTTAAATAATTGAATTGTTGAATTTTTCTGTGGCGAGTTGGCTGATGTGAGTTGTCCCATTCCCTGATGGATGACCTGTCCAAGTGGCTTCATGTAGATGTTAAAAGGGAGTGGATAGAGGACAAAAGCCTGAAGAACTCCATAAAGCAGAACTTCCCTCTTTCATCACCACTGAATGGAAATGTCTTTTGAAAAAGTGCATGACTCCAAGGCAGTGCCCTATACTCTAATCTTTCTAGAAATGGTCCTGAAGGATATACTGGTCAATGGAATCACAGATTTATTTTATTTATTTATTTTATTAATATTTCTATACCACCCTTCTCCCGAAGGACTCAGGGCGGTGCACAGATCACTAAGAAAAGAGGCTAAGCCTGATACAGGAATCCGCAAAGGTCATCAAGCATGACAAATGCAGTTTCCATGCTGTATACCAGCATGAAACCTGACTGCCAAGAGTCCAAATAATCTGCCTCCTCTAGGACTTTCTGCAACTGCAGGGCCACCACTTTCTTTACAATATGCCCTATAAAAAGAAAGGTTGGAGGCAGGTATAAAGTTGGTCAAGGGAGAAATATACTACAGCCATCTTATAGGGTGGTGGAAATATTCCCTCAGTTAAATGAAACATTTGCTCAAATCCAACCCCTTCCATCTCATGAGAGATCTTGGGCAGAGATGCAACTAGAAGAATTGGAGCTGATATGGCAGGCCTCAGAGAATCAAAATGACCCCAGTTCATTTCACAAGGCCCCGGTCATCTCTATTGGCAGAGTCCAGCAGGAATCCAGCTCCTCTTGAATTTCATTGGTTTTGTCTGCCAATATGTGAAAATTCTTCACAATGGCCCTTCAGATACTCTTGGCAAACTTCCTTCCCTAAAAGGGAATGGGTTGCTTTAAAAAGGGCCACTGGACAGCATTCAGCATAGGCAAAAAGGGTAGAAAAAAGCCTCCTCTACTTAGCCATTCCAATCACCGTTGTGTAGCTCTAATATAAGCTTATATTAGTATGTCATCAAATTCAAGATGGATCTTCTTCAAACAACACTCTAGGTGTCCCTTCTGTTGCTTCTTCTCCATGCATTCTTTTAACAGTTCCTTCCCATTGTGGAAGAGCGGCACCATAAATTCTACCTCAATCAGTGTGTGATCTGTTCTTGGCAAGGGGTGGAGCTCAATGCCTCCCTTTAGAAGTTGCCTCTACTTCAAAACAAAAACTAGATCTTGTTTGGAGCTTCTCATCTGTGTTGGTAACTTGATTCATAACTGTAATGCAACTATGAACCCGTGGGGTGCTCCAGACCATCCACCAAGATTAGGCCAACATTTCTAGCCAGGGGAACTCCTAGCAACCAGGTTGAGTATTCCTGGAACAGATGCTGCTGTGTAACAAGTGCAACAATACACAATCTGCAAACCCATCTGGCCCCTTGGGCCCAACTGCACAAACAAGGTCTCACATCTAGTTATCTGCATAATAGTGACTCTTGATACCAGCACACCTCATGGATGAGAACAGCTACCTTCTTCTACTAGTAATACAGTCGGTCCTTGCCTTTCAACCAGACACTTAATGACTGTTCAGATTTACTAAAAAAAAGTTATTTACAACTCATCCTCAAATAATGTCATAGCGTTTTGTGACTTTTTTTTGCTGTTTTCTGGCAAAAAAAAAACCCTACTGGATAAGCTGGGTTCGCACATGATTCATTGAACTGCAGTAACTTGCTTAACAACCATCAAAAACGGTCATAAAATTGAGTCTAGTCATGTGGGAGCTCAACTTACATGTGCAATGATTTGCAACCAAAATTCTGGATTCAATTTTGGTCCTACCTGTACCCAGAGTCCAGGTCAAATATTAAAACTGAAACCCAGGAGATTTCCAAGACAGGAACATCCCTTACTTCTCCACCCAGGTTTCAGTGATATAAGTCTGCCCACTCATCCATAAGATTGTGGATGAAGGTGGTTTTTTACAGACCTGTAATTTAATTGCAATAGCCAAAGCCTTCAAGAATCTAAATCTGGTTCCTGGTTTTAAAAGTGAATGCTGGAAGGAGTGATCAATCTAATGTATTGAATCTACTTTCTCAGAGTGTGGCCAGCTGACATCGTCCTTCCAACCAATACTTAAAAGAGTAGGTAGTCAGGAAATACTCCTCCAAACCATCCTCGTAAGTGGCCTGGATGACACAAAAAAGTTCCTGCAGCAAAATCTGGCTGAAGAACTCTGAATTTAAAACCAACTCTAAGCCAGGAGCCATAAATACAGACCTCCTGCAACCTTCACCTTCCTTGAAATACCCATCTGTTCCACTGTTGGTAGGCTCGTGTTTCTGCAAGACTGATGGAAAAACAGCCAAAGTAGCAACCATAAGACTGAGGCTATCCAAGCTCTGATAGCATGGGCTCAGCAACATTCCAGGAAATGTCCCCAGGTCTAAGCGAGAACTATTGCTCAAGTTATGGTGCCATGCTTTTTCCCAGTAGGCAGGCTGGCAAAGGCCTTAACAGGTCTTCCAATACACTCCATGTATCATGTTCTAAGAACACTGCCAAGTATTAGCTGGGAATCCCAAAAGTGTTTTTTCAAGAGGCAACTGGATTTTCTTGTTTTTCTTTAAAGATGGTTCTTGGATGAGAAGCAAAACGTCTTCAAAGAAAAACAAGAAAGTCCAGTTGCCTCTTGAAAAAACACCTCTGGGACAAGTATGACCTGGATGACTGAGAATCTCCATAGACATATTAGCTGGGAAGTTGTCTAGCATTCCAACTCACTAAATATCTTCAAACCCCAAACTGTGGGATTAGCCATACTCTGCATCATCTGACACATTCTTAAGAGTCACTTTAACTGTTGCACTTCTTCAAAGTATTCTGACTGAGGTGCCATAATGTATTTACATTTTAAGTTTTTAAACTAAAGAATGTCCAAATGCAACATTGCATAAGCTTTTTCCAGCACAAACAGATGTTAAAGCAGCTTCAAATATCAATTATTTAACATGTATACTAAGAAGCATCACAGAATAAAACGCAGAGCTTTTCACAGTAGACTGTTAGGGAATAATTAACGTAAGAATTACTTGAACTCTACTGATATAGACTATAACAACAGAATCTTGACCGCTTTTCTCCTTCCCTTCCTCCTATGCTAAGGAATCA
The DNA here is from genome assembly GCF_964194415.1 of Vipera berus. NCBI lineage: Eukaryota > Metazoa > Chordata > Lepidosauria > Squamata > Viperidae > Vipera > Vipera berus. The sequence continues at coordinate 216,334,117 of NC_138203.1, read as the reverse complement.
AGGGAGGGAGATCTAGAGAACTTTCTCAAGTTTTCATGGGCTATGCTGGTATTTTATTAACAATTGCCACATTTCCATTAAGGCCATCTCTGAACACCTCTAAAATTTGCACTATTTCTTAACCAATAGCACTGATGTGCTTTGTATTTAAAAAAAAGACTCAATGGTAAAATTCTGCAGTTACTTTTGGAGACATCTAAAAAAGGGTTTTAAATAATTTTTCCTTCACAGATCTTCATTTCACTACAAAGGTTGCTTATCATGCAGCATGATAGATCCTAGCATTACTTTGCTTACTTATTACGTTCCCTTTCTTTATTCCCAAACAAGATACTGTGGTGGAAGAAAATTGAAGACAAAGCACAATTAAAAATCAAGCTCATATTACCTTCACATTGAAATCATGACAAATAAAAGGTGTAAAATTCTGGACTAACTTACCTGAAAAAGATGTAATCCATTTGCATCAGAAAGGAATCTCAAGTCTCGGTCCACAAGAGACTCTACTGGAACCACAGAGCCTAAACCCAGCTTATCTACCAAAGGAGTGAACGTCTGAGAATAAAAACAGAACAAAAGTAGAAATATACATTACGAGAACCGCACAGACATACAGACATAGGCAAATTATTTTTAACATAATCAGAATAATCAAAATTTTGTTTGAGAAACACTGATAACAAATATTTTCATCTGCTAAAAGGAATTATCCAATTTTCTATACAAATGAAGGTGGCCATGTTTTCATCCAAAAAACCCCAATATGCTTATTTTTTTACATTGGGTCAGTGTAGAATGGTATCAATATTTTTAAAATAATTCCATAATACAGATAGTCCTAACTTATGACCAAAATTGGGAAGGAATTTCCATCGTTAAGTTGGTGCCCTTGTAAAGTGAGACATCACGGAGCAGACTGAGTTATGATGGGAATCTTGGTACTCTTCGTTGTAGTCATTAAGCGAGAATTGCAGGTCATTCAGTGAGCATCCATACCAATCCATGCCAATCCAAACGATTCTGAGTTAGGTCTTTCCCAGCCTAGAAGTAGTGAGGGTCAGCCGCCAACTCACCGCCACACCTATCTCCACACCCATCCCCATCTCTGTCATTTTGGCCTCCCTGCACCCTGACCTGTGGAGCAGGAAGCAGGACAGCAAGCAGCCCCAGAACCGCAGGGCTCTGCAGCTGCTTGCCATTCAAAGCCACACAGTTCTGGGACTGCTTGCCACCCCAAGGCAGGATGAAGAGTGGAGAAAAGGACAGAGATTGGAGGGAGAGATAGGCAGATGGAGGGGTCAAAGGGTCCCTGCAGTTGTAAGTACAGAGGACTGCCAAGTACTCAAATTTTGATCACGTGACCATGGGGGCACTGCAATGGCTCTAATTTCATGCTCAGATCATAAGTCATTTTTTTCAGCATCATTTTAATTTTGAACAATCACTGAATGAATGCTTGCAAGCCACGGATTACCTGTAGGGTAAAAATTTTCCATTGTAGGTTTTTTCCCCCCACTTTGTTTTCTTCGTCAACTACAGCCTAAAGCCATATTTTTAGCCAAAAATTAACCTAAAAGACAAGTAGTTTTTAGGTGTCCTAATTATACAGTAAAATCTGACATTACATAAATTGCTTCAAATTAAGTATAACAAATAGTGAAAGTGCTCACCAATGCAGGCCAATGTTCAACTGACACTCTGGTTCCTTGGAGCAAAACTGGTTCATTTCTAGGAACCCAAACAAGGGAACTCTCCAGCATCAAAACTATAACCTCTTCTGCATGAACTTTTACCCAAGCATGTTGCTTCCAACTGCACCGATCAAATTCCACAAATATCTGCAAAAGAGTCCAGAATGTGCTCATTCAGATATAAATGCAAACAGTTATTCTATGCCAAGCTGTCATACATTATATGTATTTCTAAGAGAATGTCTAGTAATATCAGCTTACCTTTTCAACTAAGAGTCTATGTATTTAGCAGTACAAACCCCATTCCTTGAGAAGTGCAAGCACATTGAGAGAGGGCACCACACATTGGTATGAGAAACAAGCAATCTCTGGGGGTTCCTCCCCCCCCGAACTGCTACAAAAGTGACAAGATTCAGTCTTTTTCAAAGGTGTAAAGAGGCAGGCTATCCTAATGTAGCTGTGGATAGTAGAAAAAACAGCAGGCATTTGCCAAAGAAATCTCATTGTGGGGAAAAAATATTTCTCTTCCAACCTATGTTTGCTTCTCACCCAGATTCTAAAATACTATGTTACCTACTTGCAGGGCTTTTCAGCCAGTGGTACGGGTACCACCTGTGGTACATTGGCACCTGGCAGGTGGTACGCGCCCATCCTAGAGAAGTGGTAGCGGGGGAGGGAATGAGCTGAACCGGTGGCAGCACCGCACAAGCCTGAGCGAGAGATGGCTGGAGCTGCAGGGCTGTCAGGGTTCAGTGGAAGTGCCAGGATCAGCAACAGGCTCCAGCTGGAGCTCGTGCTGATCCCAGGCTTCTGCTGAGCCCAGAAGAAGCGCCGATCAGCTGGAATGTTGCAGCATCTCCAGGGTCTTGTGTTTACATTCAGATGCTTGTCAACTGATTCATATTTATGATGGTCAGTGTCCCAGGGTCATGTGAAGTGACCAAAACCTGCTGCAACCACCCAGCAGACGGAGGGAATAAAAACCAAACACCCACCCCACCCCCGCTGTCAATCCTCAACAGAAATGCTCACAACAATGAAAACCTCGGACAGGAGGAAGAGCGCCATTGTGGAGGCAGACAGGTGTCTTGCTCGGCTGTGGCTTGAGGGGCACTTTTTTCAGTGTCCTTGTAACTTCGAACAGTCAGTAAGCGAACTGTTGTAAGTTTAGGACTACCTGTACTTCATCACTTTTTTCTTTTTTTGTCATCAAATTTTTGACAACTTGCTAGTCAACTGGTGGTACTCGGATGTTGCCATATCCTAAAAGTGGTACAATGGGTGAAAAGGTTGAAAAGCCCTGACCTACCGTAATAGGAAGCTCTGGAGAAGGCATAAAAAGTTGGTGAAATTGCTTCTGTTCTTTGCCAATTTTTCTTGCAATCAGCAGAGAGCTACAAGTAGGAATTTAGATTCCTGAAGTTTAAGACTCAATGACTTAAAAGGACTGTGTTCTAATTCTATAACCTACAAACCCCTTTCCAAGAAAAAGTTCCAGGAATAGCATAAAGGCTCTCCTATCTTCAAAACTTCCTGCAAGAGAAGATCCCACCTGTCCCTCCCCTAACCTTTATACTCATCAAAGGAGTCAAAGAAAAGGGAAAGCATTTTAATAACCGTTGTCTCTCGTGAAAAGACAAAGTAAACAGAGTTCTTTCAAGTAACTAAAGTATTTACAGTATTGTTTCCAGACATTCCACAATAGAGATCAAGGAGATACATTATGCCAAATCCTGGGCCCTCTGATTTAATATGATACATTAAAGGGAAAGGCGATAAAGTATGTTTGTCGTCTGAATTTTAAGATAATGAAAAGATAAAACAAAGAGTTTGGTCTTGATCAAGGAATAGGCAAGAAGCCAGGGTAGGAATTTAAATATGCAGGGATTCAAAGTTAGTCAACAGTTAACCAGGAAGGCAATTACAGTCATCTTGGGGAGAGAGCAGAACAGGACACAGATTAATGTTTTTCTTGAGAAGTCAGTCATATCTTTAAAGTGCTGGTCAGAGAGAAGTGTTTCAACCTGACAGGAGTCAACTACTACAACATACAGTGTAAGGCAGGGGTGTCAAACTTGCAACGTCACGGGACGGGTCGCCACGTATTGTGACTTCTTTGCCATTGCCGGCAATGGGGTGGGCGCAGTTTTGCTATGATGCATCCGGCCTGTGGGCCAGCAGTTTGACACCCCTGGTGTAAGGATTGCAGCTGCCAATAAGCAGGACAACAGGCAGATTAGCAGAGTGTATCCATGAACACCAATCATCAGGCAGAAGACATGATTGAACACTCCTTAATTTCATAATGCATGGATATACTTAACCATGGTTAATGTACCTTATACCAAGAATCGTAGATTCTATGTATAACGTTGTGCATTATCTATGGTTAAGTCTTCCCAGGCATTGTGAAATTAAAGGAGTTTTCATCAGTTCTTTTGACTGCTAGTTCGTGTTCATGACGACAGACTGAATACATTGGAGAAAAATGTAAAAAGTTACTGCTTTTGCTTCCACCTAAGATTAACTCTGTTAACAGAGGTCTTGAGACACGAGAAATCTAATCTTGGACATATCAAATTTAAGATGCTTATGAATAACAGAAAAACACCACAGACCTCAGACTGGCATGAACTACCTGTACCAATTGCACCTTACATCTAACGTTTAAGACTGGTCTTAACTTAATTTTCAACTTTGAATTATCTGTTTATGTGTTTTCATTACAAATGTGTCTCTATTCTTAAATATCACAAAGATTTATGAGCTAAACTGAGATTTATTCTTGAATTACAGAACTTAATTCTGTAGATAAATACTTCCAATATTCTTTGCATTATATTGCCTATTTGAAAATTGTATCAAGAGTGAATTATATTCATCCCTGAAATGTAAATTTATGACCCAAAATGTCCATGAAGTTTCATTCCCATCCACAATAATTTTTCTTATATCTCCCATAAGAAAAGACTGAAAGTTTAGTTTTTAGTTTGATTATTGTAACTCTTTATTATTGTGTCTGCACTTAAGGGTTTGGTGTTCTAACATTTCTGAAAATGAAAACACAAGAGCAGTAATTCGGTAACATATTCAAATGCCACATTTAACAAGAAAATTTCTATTGTATTTTTAAATATCTCCATGAAGGTTCTCTCTCATGCAATTTCTTAAAACAGTTAAGAAAAAGAAATTCGGATTTTAAAGATGAATATTAGAGACAGGCTTAAGCAAATTATGTATCAAGTTACTCCTAAAAGCAAAGCACAATTACAGATAAACTGAAAAAGAAATACTGATTCTACTGAATGCTCCAACACTGGAAGTTTTTAAGAAGAGACTGGACAGCCACTTGTCTGAAATGGTATAGGGTTTCCTGCCCGAGCAGGGGGTTGGACTAGATGACCTCCAAGGTACCTTCCAACTTATTATTATTTCTACTGTTTCTCTACTTCAGGACACTTGCAGAAAACCATTCTCTAGACCAGGGCTCGACAACCTTAAACACTCAAAGAGCCACTGTATTGAGACATATTGACTGCTTTCTAATTTAACATTGTCTTTAATTGATAGATATTTCAACCAAAGAACAAAAAAGAGAACTTTGTTCAAATCCTCTGCCTCAACATCTCTGAATTCTTGTCATTTGAACTTTCCTAACACAAGGTGTCATAGAAACTTTTACATTAAATGCTTATTATTTTTATAACCATTCCAGTCATTTACAGCAATAATTTGTCTAAATTAAAAAGTCCCATTTATTGCTTTGCCCTTCAATAATTACTCAATTGGATTTTTAATGCCATTTAATTCATAGTTTAGACTTAACACATTTTAAACATTCTACATACTAGTATTCTGGAAGTTTGCTGCTTTCTGAATGTGTTTTATTTTCTATAATCATTACATATTGAGAAAATGTTCAAGTTGCTGTGTCTCTCATGAGAATCTAACATTATGAAGCTAAACCATAAAAAAGAAAAGTAAAGAGAAAAACTAACTTTCCAAATCTGAACCGTTTTTGGATCATAGATAATAATCAGAGATATGTCCACAATCCTCTTATGATTTGTCCATTTCAGACTTGCTCAATCTTCATACAAGCCAGTAAAACATTTTTAGCCTCCCAAAATATTCCTTGTGCACTTATTTGCAATTCAATTTCTACAGCATACTTCAGAATATTTTGTCATTTATACACTGTAATTCTAGTCCTCTGTCATTTACATTGTAAACATTTTCTACAAATCTTCAATATCCATTTTAAAAATATGATCTGATTGAGATAATTAAGTCAATTAATTTTTTAAAAATTCCCAGATTACATGTCCATAGTAGAAAGACAAATCAAATAGCATTTCTCCATCTACCTTTTCATTATCCATTATGAAAAATGTCAACAAAGAATAATTCCCTAATTATTGAGAAGCATCTGTGATCATATGCTAGGCTCCGCTAAAATATATTTTGCTTATGGCTTAGAGTTATGAGCAAATCCAGTTAAATTATCCAATATACAGGCTAACACTGTTAAAACAAACTATGGTTGATACAATGTACAAACTGCCAACTACCAATTCTGTAATTAATACCAATAACTGCAGCAAGTATTAGTAATACTAAATATAAAATACAGAAGTGCAGGGAAGAATTGCTACATAGAATTAAAAACTATCATCACAAAGAATTATTTTTTAAAACTCCAACCTAATGCCTCAGTATCACAAAAACCTCTAAAGTTCCCCAAAATTCTGTGATTTTCTTATTTTTCTTTTATTTACCTATTTTTATAAATCGGTAAACTTGTTTTGAAACAAGTTCTAATTTTCAACAACTCAATCACAGTTCTTTCTTGAAAGGTAAAAGAAGTGTGGTAGGTCTACTGAAGCTTTCATTTCTTTTTAATGTACCTAAATCTCTTAAAAAATAGGCAAGGAGGAAACTGCTAAGGTCAAACAAGGACATATTGTGGTGTACCCAATTCTGTTGAAAATTTTTGGAAGCAAGTTAAATTATGAAGGGGGTATAACTCGTGTCCGACCCATCGCGACCCTATGGACAACGTTCCTCCAGGCCTTCCTGTCCTCTACCATCTTCTGGAGTCCATTTAGGCTCACGCCTACTGCTTCAGTGACTCCATCCAGCCACCTCATTCTCTGTCGTCCCATTCTTCTCTTGCCCTCAATCTTTCCCAGCATTAGGCTCTTCTCCAGTGAGTCCTTCCTTCTCATTAGGTGGCCAAAGTATTTGAGTTTTAGCTTCAGGATCTGGCCTTCTAAAGAGCAGTCAGGGTTGATCTCCTCTAGGACTGACCGGTTTGATCGCCTTGCAGTCCAAGGGACTCGCAGGAGTCTTCTCCAGCACCATAGTTCAAAGGCCTCAATTCTTTGGCGCTCAGCCTTTCTTATGGTCCAGCTTTCACTGCCATACATTGCAACTGGGAAGACCATAGCCTTGACTATACGTATCAGGCAGATGACAAAACAAAACAAAGCTTCTGGGTTCATATAACTTTGCTCCAAAAATCCATAAATTTTGCTTTAGATTGACTGTTTTACACACTATACTAAGAAAACAGCATGCTGACTCACAAACAACTCCACTCCATCTTTCCTTCGATTAACCCAATGGGTAAAAAACAGAACAGAGAGCTGGGTTACTGTAATAAATGGCTGAGACTGCCTTATGGAAACATTTTGATAATGTAAAATATGTAAACTGGAATGTAGGTTCATACTCTTCTACTTGTATTAACTTATGTGAGATTAAATACAAAAGAGAATAAATACAACTCAAGGTTCAGCTGTGGCGTTCTTGGTGCTCTATGAGCATGGTTATTTTTTGCTTGCAGATCTTTCATTACCCAGCTAGATAACATCATCAGCACTTCAGAGTTTGTTCCCTGATTATATACAGCAACTTCCCCTGCCAGTGTTGATGGGGGTATGATTTTCTTTTTAGCAACTCATTTATTATTTTGTTTTCTGCTTGATTGTTTGCCAGGTATGAATCCCACCTTCCTTGGGTATTGATTGCTGGAGAGGAGACATTCTGATCTTCTTGTTTCCTTCTTGAATAGGCACATAGAGATAAACCACATTTGCACACCATTCAAAAGAGACAATTAAAAAAAAAGAAACAGAGCAGAACACATCCTCTTCAGCAGCCAATATCCAGATAAGGGGGATTAACATGGAACAAAAAGAAAACAATACCGTAATCAAAACCACACCCCCATCAACATTGGCAGGGCACTTACTAGAATGGATGTTATGTAGTTGGGTAACAAAATGTCTGCAAGCAAATAACCAAACTCAGAGAGCACCAAGGACTCCAGAGATTAAATATGTCATTTGAGGCTGAAATCCAAACTGCATCCTGCATTTAACAATTAAAGCCAATTTATGTATGTAACCAGGAAAACAGATGCACCAAGTCCTATCTGTCTCATAGTCTCACATGTGAGGATCACAGGTGTAGAATTCCATCAAAATATTTTGATTATCCTCTCTAGATTATTCCAGATGCAATTTCCCATCATTCTGGAGACTTCTGCGCTTAAGGCAAATTCTAGTTAAGTGACAAAAAAAAACTTAAAAATGAGCCAACTCTAAAAAATCCAACTAAATGAGAAAAGTGCTATTTTTTTTTTAAAAAAAAAATCACACTCCAAACACACTGCAGCTAAACCAGGGGTCTTCAAACTTGGCCCTTTTATGACTTGTGGACTTCAGCTCCCAGAATTCCTCAGCCAGCTTTGCTGGCTGAGGAATTCTGGGAGCTGAAGTCCACAAGTCATAAAAGGGCCAAGTTTGAAGACCCCTGAGCTAAACGGGACCGTGGATGAAAGGACTTTGCAAACCTACCAGCCAAACTATCGCAAATATCCTAGTTTAAGCCACGATGCGACGCTCGCTTGATCAACGGATCCCCACGATTTTTTCAGTTCAGGATTTGGATCCCGATGCGATATTTCGCCAACGGAGAAACAAGAGCTGCCATAAACGCAGCACCTGAAATGCCAGATCGGTGGCCGAAGAGCGAGCGGCCTTACGACCAGAACCCATCGCTTCTACATCGGGAAGGGGATTCCGGGTGATTTCGCGCAAAGGCGAAAAACAGAGAGAGAGCGCGCGCGCGAGAGAGAGAGAGAGAGGGGGGGGGGGGTTTCCCCTCCAGGTTCCCAAAAGAGGCAGCCCCACCATCCCTCCCTCCCTCCCTCCCCGGACCCAGAGGAACCCGGAGCGCGCGAAGGGAACGCAGCCGGACGTTCCCCCACCCACCCCCACCCCTTCGCCCGAGGGCTCTTACCGCTAGATCCTGAGGGACGGCCCCACTCATAGCCCGCACGGTCCCACTCCTCCAGGCCCGGGAAGGCAGAGCAGGCCCAGGCTCGGGACTCGCCGCTTCTCCCTCGCCCGGACCCGCTACCAGCAACAGCAGGAGTCGCTTCCCCACCGGGGAGGCCGTGGCGTCTGCCATCCCTGCTGGGCAGAAGCCGCCTCCGCCGCGGTTCTCGAGCTCAACGGCCTCCAGGGACACCGAGCGAGTCAGCGACGGCTCTCCTCTGGGCCCCCCGAACGCCGCCCGCCCTGTTCCCGGCGTGCCCCGCGGCAGGCTTCTCTTAATCCCGGCGTGCCCCGCGCTTGCCGAACCCTCCCCGGGTCCGGGGCTCCCAGAATGCAACGCGCAAACTCTTATTTATTTACTTTTATTTTGCTCCCGGCATGCACTGCTGACCTTTTCGCTCTTGGTCCGTTTCATTTGTTCCGCCGTTCCCCGCAGGAGGGCTGAGGGGATAGTGCGTTGTGCAGAAGTAAAAATACACACACACACACACATACACACACAAGACGCGCCTTCCTGGCCCGGCCCAGAACAGACGCTTAACTTGTCCAGCAGTGTTTGTTTGTTTTTTTTACAATAACAGGCCACATGTCAATTAAAGAGCAGCAATACAACCGTTCTATATCGATTTTGTTTTCAAGGAACTAGCATTGAAGAAAATATTACTTTGGCACTTTGGCAATAGATAATCATAGCAAACATCCATCGATAATCTTTTCTTGAACGCTGATACAGTGAATAGGTTACTCAACTGCATGTTATGGCAAAATCATGTGAAAATGTTAAAAAAGTTGATTTTGTGTTGCGTGTCTGAGTCAGTTGATTCCTGGCAACCATCTGCACTAGTACCTGCAGTATTCTTGGCAGGATTTCAGAATGATTTTTGCCCTTGCCTCCTTCCTAGGGCTGAGACAACTGACTCAAGGTCACCCCACCTCCTTCATCCACAAGGCAGGGCCAGAACTTGCAGTCCCTTAGTTTCTAGCTTCATGTCTTAACCATTACACCAAACTAGCTTGGATAATTACTGTGGGAAATGAGGGACAGGAAGACTACTGTAGCCTCCACATTTTTAAAGCAGGAAACTACCACACTGTTTTACGTTTTGACCAAGCCAAAGATTGAAATTATGGCGGCAGCTCAGGGGTCTTCAAATTTGGCCCTTTTATGACTTGTGGACTTCAACTCCTAGAATTCCTCAGCCAGTGTGCCTGGCTGAGGAAGTCTGGGAGCTGAAGTCCACAAGTCATAAAAGGGCCAAGTTTGAAGACTCCTACTGTAGCTGTTCAAAACTTTATTTCTATGTTCTTAAAATTGTGTAAAAGAATCTTTTTCCAGATTGTATAAATAATCTTTTGGGGTAGTAAAATATTTTCTTTGTGAAAAACTGTTACTTCTTTTGTTTACATTATTACAGCTATAAGTATTTACCATTCCCTTCAAAGTGAACTTTGATTTTTGAACAGAAAGCTCAGTTTTCTGTAACAAATTGTTGAAGATGCCGTATTTAAAGAGAGAAGTTTGTGTACGTAATGTTTGCACAGTCATCTACAGCTTACCATTAATTATTCTGGAACTTTCATCAACAGCACTTTAATCATAGCAAATTTATTTTACATCCTCACCCATCTTTATTTAGGTTTACTAGCTTTTTCATTTTAAGGAAAAGAAAGTGTACACCTGCACAATTAGAAAATAAAGAGAATACTTAAAAATACTACATTCCATTAGTATTAGTCAAGGCAGCCACACACTCAAATGAGAAGACCCACATAACCATAAACGAAATATTTATTAAAATATATTCAAGAAACTGTCAAACTTCTAACAAAAGCCAAGAGGGAATTGAAGGGAGAAAAATCTGTACAGGAAAACATCGGAAATGCTTTTACATGCCTTATTAAGTTTCACAGTTTAGTTATTGTCTACAAAAATATATTTCTGAAACTCTTGAGTCCTCTATAAAAAGAAGCTGGTCAGCAACAGCAAATCTGACAAGCAGAATATTCCATAGGACAGAGTGAACTCCTCTTGCAGATTAACCTTGGCATGACCCAGAGCACTCCTGCCTGAATAACATTATGAAAAGACATTCTTTGGGATTAAGCTCCACATTAATTTGGAAGGAAGATTTAAAATGAATTTTCATTCTAATTTCTTACTTCCTTAATATGCATAAAATTTGGAGCTGGGAGCTGCATGTCTAAACACATTAAGGAGTCACTGAATAATGTTTGGTATCAGGAGGAAAATTCTTTTAGCATTTATGTCCACTTTTACCCATTTTTGTGGCAAATGTTCTAAAAAACAAAAACATCACAATGTGCAACTGGAGCACTTTATAATCAGACCTAGCCTGTCCTGTCTTCTAGAACAGAGGTTTGATTAGCTAAAGTCTAAAACCTGATATGAATTTATATTTAATGCTACTCTGGTAGGCTCAAAATTTCTAAATTCCCAAATATAGGTTTGGGTAATACTGGTTATTTTTGAGGATTTAAGATTTAAATCATTTTCCACCAGCAATAGGAGACTGTTGCAACTCTTCTACTGTTAATATTTTTCTAATATGCCAAATAGCATATTTTCTAATCAAAACAAACATCCCGCTGTAAACCAGCTGAGATCTTCTCAGTTTTTCTCTTTTTGGAGGTTTTATCTTATAAATCATTAGAGGTATCCATGTGTAAAAAATATTTTCCTTACTAATGTAGGCTGCCACCATGAAGTGAATGTATCTTACACTATTCCCTAGAACAGGCAAGATAGGAGCCTGAACAATCCCACAGCTTGGAACCTTGATCAGAAACTTTGAAAACAAAAGACAGGAATAGTCAGCAACAAAGCAGTTGCTGATAAACTGTATTAGAAACACAGTATGATTCTGGGGCTATTACTTCCAAAATTTCTAAAGTTGGAACCATAGGCAACCATGGGTGGACAAAGGGAGGCAAGTGACAAAATGTGCATTGTGATGTAAAGTATAAAAGTGATGGAAGTATAAAAGCATGGGTCTTGTGTCACCATATCATAATGCAAATTCCTTTCTTTTGGCATAATTGTAGCAAACAATGGACATTTGTGGCTGTAACATTGAACCTATAGGTTATTAGAATTTAAAACAGCAGCTATAAAGCTACAATGATATAGCTTTATAAACTATGAGTAGTAAAGAGGCCAGTAAAATAGACATCACTATCAGACTAAGAATATACAACGACTTATTTCCTCAACTCCAGGGCAGTATGTATTTGACATCATACAAGTATAGAATCTTTAGTATTAGAATTTAATATCCTGAGAATGCCAGCTTTCATTTTTAAAGCATACAGTATTTATCCTTTTACGGTTGTAGCCAATAACTTCATGTATTAACAACTAGTGAAGTTGAACTAAAAAAATAGCATTCTAGGGCTTCAATTATATTTCACAGTTCTCTTTTTCCATGGCTACTATTTCCTACATTCTAATTTTCATTTCCCTCATCCTCCATTTTTATGCCTTCTCAGTCACAACAAAACATCTCAAATATGCCTACTGGAAAAAACTATGTAACTTTAATGCTTCATAAATTAATTTTTCCACTTCAATGCATGGAATGTGAACATTGTACACACCATTAAAACTGAACTAGGCTGTTATTAAGCTTGAGAACACAGCTTTTCAAGGGAGGTTACAAAAATATCTGCAAAGCTGCAGCATCACATACTGCATCTTTTGCCTTTTGCCATCTTTAGCTGGTTCAGTGTTGTCCAAACAAAATTAATCCTGGTTTATATGCAGAATTGATGTTTTCATGCTTCTAGTTTTTTAGAATGGGAAAGAAAAGCATAGAACATTTATGAAGAGATGGGCAAAGGAGTGAGCCATCTCATCACCACTCCTGATTCTTCAACCTTAAGGGCTAGCATTAAATTATGCTTACACCTCAATTCCAGTTTTAATTGGTTAGAGATTTAGTACGAACATTCAATAAAAAGCTGTATTTGTTGCTTTTGCCCTAAGTAAAAATTCTCTGAAAATTCACTGAAGAGTCACTGAAAGGCCCACTATACTTAACTGTCACATATGTAGTACTAACCTGTTAATTTACCCCACCCCAGATACTGCTAAAAAAACCTGAGCATCCCAAGAGGTATCTGAATTTTAAACACATAATCATCCATGCCATTATAAAGCAACTATGCCTCCCAATTATCAGAGCTTACACTATATCAAACTTCCAACTTACATTCTAACATAACACATATCAAGGAATATACCATCTCAAGCAAAAAAAATCAGAATATGATCAATATAAAAATTAATTTGTTTTTCTCCATTAGTAAGGTAAAGGTAAAGGTTCCCCCGCACATGCGTGCTAGTCGTTTCCAACTCTAGGGGCCGGTGCTCATCACCTCATATTAAACGGGATATGCACCTGCCAGTTAGCCACTGACATTTAAGTCTGAAAAACAATCTGAAGTTTGGGAATGTGCTAACCAATTATTAAGTTTTAGCTGTAAGCAGAGATTGAAGTAGGTGGGTATCCACTTATCTTTTTTCCAGTTTGCCTGACTGATAGTTCTGTTTTAAAAAACCCACCACAAAGCCAATCAAGACAACTCCTAGGAAAGAATTGCCATTTTCCACTTCCCATATCTTAGCTGTATACTTAAGCATATTGGTTAAAAAAAAACAATGTTTCATGCTCAAAATTCCAAACAACGTAAAAATAATACATATGAACATTAATAAATATTTTGTTTCATGATGAAATATATGCTGTGTAGACAATATGCTAAGGAAAAAGCAATTTGCCCCCCTCCCACCCCCAACAAATTATACCCTAGTACTGCCTCTATATAGGGTTTAAATGCCTCATTTAAAACACACTCAAGTTAGAAAACTATCATATAATAGAACAACTGCATCTTTCGGGAAGAATCTGCATAGCTAGTTGCAGGCTTGAGAATAAGATCTGTTGGTTGGTTTGTTGCAAGACAAGAAATTCAGAGAAGAGTAGGAGTAAAAAAACCCACGAAGACTGGACACACACATCCCTAATACATTTCACGCTAGACAAAGTCAAAGGGAAAAATCCTAGCTTGGCCTCTGAAGCTATAAAGAGACAGGTCAAAGAAACTTCAATCCTAAATTAAGTTCTAGGATTTTACCTTTTTTGTTGCTGCAAGGTTTGCACTATTTGTATGCAGACATCCTGCAACACGAAGTCTTGAGCTCTGAAATTCCTCCTACTTTCCTATGTGGAGCTGAGTCCTCATTCCCTGAGCTGGGCTCAAAATCTCAATCAACCATCTTCCTTCCCGTAACCTGCCAAGCATCTTAACGATTAAAACAATTCAACTGATTTTCCGTAAATGTTTTAGGTACAAATTCCAGGTAGCATTCCACATCCACTCTGTGTTTTTTAATTATTTATCCAGAGCCCTGGGAACAAATCATTCGACAACCACATCGGGCTAATGCAAGCAGGAAGGATTGAAGCAGTTAAGTGCTCACAACTGAGCAAGGACTCTACTTTCTATCAAGCGATCCAGATGCACAGCTTCCCCCACCCTATCCCAATACAGTGTTTTTATTACTTGTACCTGAGACATAACTGATACTCAACCTAAGAAAGCACATTAAAAACCACACCAGTCATAGAAATCACTGGAATTCATGTGTTCATCCAGGTACTGTTCAGTTGGGTACTGTTTTCCTCTACATCATACACTGGAAGCAGGGGCATATGAATTTGCATGTTAAAACTAAGCATTATCAAAAACAATGAAAAATCACTACTTCATTGCCCCAGGTAAAGAAAGAGATTCACCAAGAGATTTAAACTAAATTCATTATAAAAAATACCTGTTTAAAGGCAAAAGCTAGAATTTGCCAATAATGAAATGCATTCTCCTGTCCATTGAGGAAGCAGTCCAGGAGAGGAGGGGGTGTCACAATATGTCCTAAAAACAGGAGACTTCCCCTGTTTTATTTTAAGGGCTGAATAAGACAAGAGAGGTGCTACTGGTCAGTGGAGATTTCTCTGTCTGGCTCCAATTTGCTTGACTCTCCCGGAGAAGGAGTGTGTGGTGCAGAGTGAGACACAGAGGGAATGCTGTGAGCTACAATTCCCTCAACTGGTGGCTCCGGTAGCCCAGAGGTGGCTACTCCTACTACTCCTGGAGGAAACCTGTTGTAAGAAGAAAACGAATGGTAATTGAAAGTCACTTTGATAAGCATTCCTTTTACAATTTCACTGCTAAAAATTCAGATGTATGTATCTCACCTGTAAGCTGTAGCTCCATTAAGCTCTGAATGTACAGCTGCAGGATCGATGCCAGACCACTGAGCCGCTAAAAGCAAGTATTCCTTGTTAACACAGTTCCTCAAACCATCAGGTATGTGACCTATGTCAAAGTCCACAAATGAAGAGAAAGATTATGCCAATATCCATGCGTGTGTGTGTGTGTGTGTGTATGTGTATATGTATATATATATATCCAAAACTTATCAAAAGTTCCTCTGACTACCTTGCTAATTTGCAGGTCAACAAAGCAAAGAAAAAAAATACACAGCAAATCATGCTCACGTGAATAATTTGAGTTTTCTCTGAAAAATAAGAACCATAAAAAGATCCCTTGCTATGTGTCTTATTAGATCAATACATTTAAAACAACTGTCCAAATGATCCTGAGTCCTTCGGGAGATAGGGCGGGATATAAATCCCATCAATAAATAAATAAATAAATCATTTCCTACAAAGGCAGCAGCAAGTTCAAAACTGGATACATACCTCTGGCTCATGATTTTCTTTTCTCCCCTCCTTCAAGTAATTACACTTCTAATGTCCGGTAGAACAAATAGAAGATTTTAATTTTTTTTTAAAAAGATATTATTGTCCCCAAGATGGGGGCTTACAGCTAAAAAGGCAAGAATTCATTTTTCTCTCCAGATGCACTGTGAACTCTGCAAATTGTTTTCTGCCTATAGTTAGGCTTGACTCTTAACTCTCCACAAATGTTTCAAAGGGGTGGGATGGAGGGAGGGAGATATAGGAAAAGAATGGACGTGCATCTCTCTATGAATGAAGTGTGTGAGATTAGAAAGTGGTGCAGGCCTGCTCACTCTTGCTTTAATCCTACAGGTATGCAGCTCCTACTGTTACCCATGAGGGTTTTTTTTTAAAAAAAAATCTTATAAAAAAAGCAATCTGAAGCTCGAGAACTACATAGGACTTTGGTGCTGTAACTGATCAGCACAAGAAAATGCCACTGGGAAAAAGCTTTTGCTTCTCTGCTGGTAGCACCTGGCTAACCTTCTCTGGGCCTAGAGGCTAAGCAGCATCAAGCCTGATTGGGATTCAGATGGGAGACTTCCAAGGAATATCCAGAGCTATAAGTGAATCTTGGAAATAAAGATATCCTAGATAGAGGATACTGTGGATCTCTTGTAAGAAAACTGTGTGTCTAAAAAAATCACCAGGAATCAAGCTTGACTCAAAGGTGATTGCACTTTTATTCCTTCTGCCATTAACGATATGGAATAAAGCAATCTCCTAGTCAGCTACTTCAGGTTACTGTTTGCTTACCGCCAATGACAACAAGAAACAGTGATTTAGAATGGTCACTGAAAGGAAGACAAGGAAGACTACACAGGCACATAAGCAGATATGGAAAAATAAAACCTTGTGACCTGAAAAAATTAAATATCCAGAGTCAAAACCAGGGATCAAAAAAAAGCAGAGTCCGTACATACCGTGGCACTTAAAACATAATTGATCAGAGGAAGGTCAATTTTTTTTAAAAAAAGTACTTATTATTTGGTCACACACAAAATGGCGCACAGCCGGTTGCTATCACACAGACCTCGTCCAGTGAAGTCATTTGGGAAGCAGCCACTACAGAGCTGGTTTTTCAATTACCTGTGATGGCTCTTCGGATCTCCTTCGCCGCATCCTCCCTCGACTCAATAGAAGCCTGTTCACTGTACCAGGCTGTGTGAGGAGTACAAATCACATTGGGAGCATCTTTTACGGGCCCATTAGCAAAACTGTGATGTAGAGAAACAGGCATGTTTTGGATTATGATCGCGGGTGGCTCTAAGATGCAGAGAATATGTATCCTATCGAAAACTGACACAAGGCCTGAGAGTGTCATTGTTACCTGAAAGGTTCCGACTCATGCACATCAAGAGCAGCCCCTCTGATCCTCCCTTCCTTTAGGGCTTGAGCTAGGGCCTTCTCTTCAATCAGACCTCCACGAGCTGTATTCACTAGAAAGCAGCCCTGACGCATCTAGATAGGAAAATATAGAAAGGGCCACTGAGATTAAATGACTGCACTTACAACAGCATTATGAAAATGATTATTGTAAAATTCAAATGTATTTGCTCATTGAATTCATTTGTGTCTTTCCAATATACAAATGCCCCAGGTGATGCAGTATATACTGTAAATTAATCTGGCTTATCGAAACCTTGCTCCTATTCTTTTCAAACTAAAGGTGGCTTATATGAATAATGAGTGTCAAGACAACAAGCATGAATAAAACCTCCATAAATCCCAACACATTTGTTCCAATGGACTCAGCTTTTTACAAATTTATTTAAAAACAAATATATACTACAGGCAGTCCCTGGGTTCAGAACGAGTTCTGTTCCTAACTGTCTTTAGCTCAATTTTTTATGTAAGTCAGAACTCGTATTTACAAAAAGACTGTCTATTACTAAAAATGATGGACAGCGTTGTCCTTCCTTGGGCAGAGAAACTGCTGAAATTGTTCCATTTTTTAAAAAAAATCACTAAAAACTTTGCTAAACAGGCTGTGTATTAACAATATGCACTTTCAGCAGCCTGAAAGCATTGCGCAACCTCAACAGTTTGTCAGCTCAAGGAAAGAGAATGCTCTCTGCCATTTTTAATAATAGACAGCCCATTGGTATCTAGGGGTTGTCCTTAAGTCCGTTGTTCTTAACTAGGGGACTGCCTGTGCCTCAAAAATACAAAGATTTGCACAAAATGAGTTTTCCCGATGTTCCAAAAATGAAGATGGACATGTACAAAATGAACCATTTTTCACATAACAGCTCTCAAAATATTTCAAGCTTTGTAATTCAGAATCAGCATCTTCAATCAGGCCCATTTAACAGGCCCATTTTGGGTTCAGTATCATAGGATCTCTAACAGCTATACTTATCAGTGTCCTGATTGTTCCAGTTCAGACCAACTATTCTTTCAGGATCATTTTCATGAATACCCAAAAATAAATGGGCTTATAGCAATCTATGTCAGAGGACTGACAACTTCACATTAGCCAACACTGGAAAAGGGTATTCTCTATTATTGAGGCCACTTGTGTCTCTGTGATAAAGCTGAATCAAGAAAGTCCCACATGTGCACACCTTCTCTTTTAAGAGTACTGCACTCTCATTCACAACAGATTATCTACCTGCCTCTTAGATCTGAAAATTATCTGCCAAAGATTAGAATTAAGTTGAAATTTGTGCCCTCTTCAAAAAAAAATTATTTCGCACCTATATGGTTTCTATAATTCAAATGACAATGAAAACAAAACTGGGCACTAGCTCATCCTAATTCTTTCAATGATCTCTCTCAACAGCTTTATAAAA